>NW_009623863.1:0-38498 GCF_000690535.1 Cariama cristata
GAATTTGATCAAAAGCCTCGAATTTCTGAGGATTACGGGAGCCAGCTGGTCCTCCTGATCCTAGACCGCTCCCTTCCGAGCCTGGTGCCCCACCGCGGCTCTTTCTGTGGTAATCCCACTACGAGGCCTGTTTCCCAGCAGGCCCTGAAGCTACCGCAGCAGCAGCCCAGCCTTTGGCAGAGGTGCAAATAAGCCCTAACAATTAGATACCGTTTTTCTGCTTTAATAAAAGAGGCTGTGCCTTAAGCTGGGGAGATGTTTTTTGTGCGCTGGATTGGTTTTATCCAAGATGAATACGATTGAAATTAACTTTCTGTACTTCAGTCTTGTTCTTCAGCTGTTTTCATCTCATAGTGAGTTTAATGGTGATTACTTGTGCATAGTCCAGCATCACCAGCTACTTAATTATGAAGAAATGTATTTTTAACTGTATGGCTGTACTACCTGTAAAGCCTGAGGATTGCTTTGGGAACATGTAACACAACATCACCTGTGACTTGACCTTATATTTTAGTTTAAAATTATTTCATATAGCTCACTTGAAATAATATATTCCATGTAAGTACCTTAATTTGTAGCTGTTTCAGAGAATACAGTTAAATATGCATTAAAGAAGGAGAAATTGACATTTTCTTTAAACGTCTCCCTGCTTGTCAGTTTACTTATGATCTTTTTCCTTATTTAAAAGCATCTTGAGGTGGTTGAAGGTTCAGCGGTTTATCTCAGTGTGAGGGACTGCAGGGGGGAAAGAGGAGTTCCTTTGGACTTTATTTTCATGTTGAAATACATGGCGTCAGCATGACTTACAAAATAATTGAGCAACTAAAACAGAGGTGCTGTCTTGTATTGCAGAGCTAAGGGAGAACTGTCTTGCTGTTGGTAGAGTGTGTTAATTGAAAGCATGTTGGCTACTAAGCTGTCCCGGCCTCTCCTGAACTTCTCTGTTAAAGCCCTGAATTTCAAGGACCCAGGGAATGGTTTCAGGTAAGTAACTTGGTGGAGAAGAAGAAAGAGTGAGATCTTGAGTGAAGCACACATCAAGGGCTCATTTGATTTCGGTGGGACAGTTCATTTACCGACTCTCAAGATGGCTGAGGTTGGAAGGGACCTCTGGAGGTTGTCTGGTCCAACCCCCCTGCTCAAGCAGGGCCACCTAGAGCTGGTTGCCCAGGACTGTGTCCAGACAGCTTTTGAATATCTTCAAGGAGGGAGACTCCACAACCTGGCTGGGCAACCTGTGCCAGTGCGCAGTCACTGAGCTGAACAGAGAGGAGATGGACTCCATATGCAAGGAGGGGTTGGCAGCATGGTTTTTTTTTTTTACACTTGGACAATCACCTGCAGTAAAAACGGTGTTGAATAGAGCATTAATTCAGCATCAGGCAAGGATTTATTCCTGTATATCAGCAAGTAGGCCTTGCTGCAGTGCAAGAAACTGTCGTATATTTCTAGGGACTTCATTAAAGAGGCAATGAGTCACATGCAAGGAGAGAGAAAGTTGAGAGGGAGGGTTTTAGTGAGAAGTGGAGGTGGGCTGAGTAACGAAGCTGTTTTTTTATGAACATGAACAGAAAATTGCCTGTCTAATTCTAATTCTTAGCTCTGAAAAAAATACCTTTTATATTGATATATGATGGAAACTGTACTAGTCCAAATTCAGAGCAAGTGGGTTGGTCTGCTAAGCAAGAACTGCCACCTCCAGTGTTGTTCTGCTGGTGTTGATAGTGGTGTCCAGCACCATCGCCGTCAAGGGTCAAGGATGGCTCCCGTAACGGGGAGTTGTAGAGACCAGAGATAGCTAAGCTGTTAGAGATTTCCTATGCAAACAGACATAGGCCTTTTGTCTCCTATTTACTCCACACACAACAAAACTGCACCGATAGGAATCTGCTGTGGCCTTAAAAATACAAATTAATGCTTTACTGACTCAAGAGAAGAATTTTCAGGGTATTTTTTTTTCTTCTTTTTTTTGTTTTGCTTACTGTGTATTTATGCTTTATGTCTCTTATACTTAGGGCAAAAATGTGTTGCATTTTTTGAAGTACCCACAAGCTGTTAAACCCAAAGTGGAAATCCAACTGTTCATCTGAAAGGCAGTGTTGTCACTATTCCGGTATCTTAATGCATTGAGGTAGCATTTATATACTTGACTCTTCAAGCTGAGGACTGCCTTTTTTGGTGTAACTGAACAAAAGCGAATGCATGCTTACAAGCACAGATTCAATTCAAGGACCATCTGCTCATTTTAAACATCTCAGTTGTGGTCTCTAGAATTCAGTCATGCAGAATGACAAAAATGGCTCATGGTACATTAGTGTACTGTGTGGGGGCTAACATCGCATACACTTCGTAGCTCTTTCCTCTGATAACATGCCTGCTGATCAGCAGCCGGCATCTATTTTATGCCCTTGCCTTCAGGTCAAGGTAGGCAGAAAGTCAAGTAGTTATTCTCTACAAGTTATTGTGAATAGAGTGCAGCAAATCAGTGCTCTGCAGTGAAATAACAGGACCAGACATGACACTGAAAAATAAAAATCAAGTTCATGCAACTAGAAGAAATGGTATGAACATTTCTGGGCACTTTGAGACACCCCAAGAACCTTATGGTTGAGTTACAAGTTCCAAGCCAGGATTGCAGGTCAGTGATGTTAGGGTAGACTTTGCCTGGGGACTGACCTTTGCAGCAATTAAATTGGCTGTGGCTATTTCAAGAGCTGATTGGGCTTGTGACACTTAAAGTTAGAAAAAGAGCTAAACTGTTGCAGGAAGGTGAGCGGACAGCATTGCCTGAATATAAATCAGCTCCTTTCCCATCTGCTTCAAAGCTTCTGCCCTAGCAAACCCTTCTTCTAGCCTTGTTTCCCAAGACGCAGCTCAGAGGCCAGAGTGTCTGCAGAGTGCTGTTCAGTGTAGCACAGGTCACTCTGGGAGTGCCTGTAATGTCCGAACAGGAGATAATTGTGAATGATTATGCAAATTCAATTAGAAGACAGAAGAGCGGCGTGGAGGATAAGCTCTGCTGAAGGATAGATGTTGTTAGAGAGGCCAGAGGGAAGATAAAGTACAGCAAGTCTAGGGGAAGGCCAGAAGGCTCTGGAAGGGCAATGTCAGTGCCCAAAGCAAAAATGAAAAAACTGATATAGTCCAGAGAGGTGGCTGGCAAGGACAGAGGCTAGGGTCACTCCGGTGTGTTGTCTAGGCCCAGTTTTGATGAATGATGGCAAGACCTAAGACAGTGTGATGCTACTAGTAGCATAGCTTTTCTAAATAGAATCTCACTCCCTGGAAGGCATTGTTGCTTTGCTTTGCTCTGTCTTTGTAAACATGGTTTATCGTCCTGGAAGTCAGACATACTATGCAGAGGAGCTTCAGATCTGCATGACAGGTATTGCTCAAAGCCATAGTGTCTCTTAGCTTAAACAGTTGCAAAGAGAGGATATAAAATCTGAGAGTATCTAATGGGTAAACATTGCAGAGGAAGAAGTGTCATCCAAGATGACAGAAAGGTGGGGCTGTGTGTAAAAGCAGTGAGATAGATCCAAGCAAATTTAGCCTTAGACCGGGTATCAGAGACAATGCCACAGCAGAATACTTTCATCAGACGTGAATAACTTCCCCTACCTCAGCTTTGTGCAACTCTTAATTGAGAGTGTTGTTGCTGTTGGAAATGGAAACACTGTACTGCCCATTTTGCGAGTGGAAGCAGCTCTGTGCCTCCAGACTAGGAGCTATTTTAGAATTCTTGGTAATATCCAGACAGCTTCTGCAGCTGGAAATAGCATCAAGGTCTTTGGAGAAACAAGTATTTCATACTGTAGGAAACACATAGGCTCAGACTAAGGAGGACTGTAGACTGGATTCTGTCTTCTCACATGACAGTCTACATCATGTATATAGGCAACACTACATTCCTTTTCATGTGTATGCTGCACCAGGGTGCAATAAACAATAAACAATTCCATACCTGATTGTTCTGTTGTTTTTTTGTGTTTTTTTTTTAACAGGCCTTTACAAAGATTTTGCTTCCCTCTCTTGTCCCCATGTGGCAGCCGCTCTTATGCAAGTGAAGTGGATCAGGTAAGCGTGATTGTGGTTTCCAGGAACTAGTTCTGCTGAGCTGGGGTTTTAAAATCCCCGAAGCCTGGTGACCAAATTCTGCTTTCCAATTTGCCAGAAAGACTCCAAGCTGACCTCTCCGACATACTCCAAATTCTTTCCTAGCCCAGAGCTTCCATTGACGTAGCGTGGTACATGCTGCTAAGGATGGAAATAAACAATCAGACTAGTGAGTTTTTTTCTATTTTTGGAACTCACTCAGCAGATGAAATCTTCCACCTTAGAGTGGAGGCAATTTGCATGACAAATTCTTAATAAAGCACTCTTTCTGGAGTATGGTTGTGTAAAGAGATGTAAATAGATCAGTGTGTCCTCACCTCTTGGTCTGGAGAGTGGCCCTCTTCTTTGACAGCCCTCTCCTTGAAGGTACTAGCTTGCAACAAACAGTGCCAGGCAAAAGGAAGGGGGACGTATTGCCCTCTTGCCTGTCTTGTGGCGCAGAACTTAGCACTGTAGCAGTGCTAGAGCATGCACATCTTGCTCCGTAACCCTGCGACAGGAGTCTCAGAGGAATTCAGATATGGCCCTTGCATCACTGCTGGGCTTCCAGCATGACCATCATCAGTCCCTCTGTATGCTGGGGAAAGCCAAATTTCTAGTTTATTAAGAGATGAGCTGGAATGAATTGCAAGTATTGTTACCTAATCCCACCCACAGCAGCACCTTGCTGAATGTGCACTTGTTGCTGCTAGAATGTCTGACACACCATGCAGTTTCTAACATGTCACTTCAGTGCTGCCTCTCTTTGGGTTAGAAAAGGGGGTTTAGAGAAGGAAGGAAGTATAATTCTATTTAAATTGTAAGTGGGAAAAATAAGAAGACCAAAAAACAAACAAACAAACAGACTGATGACCAACTAGTCTTAATTTCAAATATTAAACCCACTTGATTCTGCTTAGCTTTTAAACCCAGCAGTAGAGGGTTTACATGCTAGAGAGAGAAAGATGAGTGAGCCGTCACTAAGGTTAACCCATATCCTTTCTTCAGTCAAGCTATCTTCCCCATGCCCTATGAGCTGCATGGCACAGAAGAGTGGACTCCTGCCTGCTTTGAACATACAGGAAAAACTCATACTGAAGGGAAAACATGTCTTGGGAACTGTCTGGTATATTTTCAGATTTCAAGATGTATGTTAACTGCCAGAGAACGGTGGTTTGCTTGGTCTCTTTGCCTTGGCAGCCTGTTGCCAGAGGTGCCAAACTTCTCTTTGTGTTGGGAGGACAGCGATCCTGCCTCACTGGAGTGTGAAACCTTCATTTCCTATCTTCAGGAGGCACTGGGTGGCAGTAGCTGGCAAGGAGTGTAGAGAACGTCCCTGGAATGGACTGCTTCTGGCCAAGGACATGGTTTTATGCACTGCAAATCACTGATTTCAGATATTCAAGTCCAGTGCGTTTTGTTCTGTTTTGTTTTGCAGATTGGCAGCAGAGCTGTGCTTATAACAGGTTGTGACTCAGGGTTTGGATTTGCCTTGGCCAAGCACCTACATGCCAAAGGCTTCATTGTTTACGCTGGCTGCCTGCAAAAGGTAGGGAAAACAAAAACTATTCTTCACCTCTGGCACATGCACATGCACAGGCACGTAGGAAATCCAGTCTTCCCTCTCCACAGCTTTCTGCCAAGGAGAGAGAGGGTAGTTGGTAGCCCAAAGGGAAAGACATGGGTGCTTGAATTTCATAAAACATAGCCTGGTCTAGACCGGAACCAGGACTGAACTGTATCTAGGGAGGTTCTTATTTGAATCGCACCATTGTGGTCTGTTCCATATGTGATGGACTGGAAGCCCAAATCTAATTTTAAAGGCTTATCCATAAGCAAATTTTGGGATCAGGTTGAGTCTGGATCTTTGGCCCTGCTCTCAGACTATACATATTTACACAGGGTTTATTTTGATTAATTGTGACATACACCAAGCCACCAGTATGGCATGTGGTATGAGCATATTTTTCTATATTCATGGGTACAGCCGTGCCTCAGTGTGTTTTGAGGGTCTCCTGAAATCACTGTGAAGGCGATGGAGTTCCACTAGTGCAAATGAGAGCAGAATCAGGCCACAAATAGCTTAGTGACGCAGTCTTGATACACTCTCCAGGAGCGCTCTGTATAGCAGTCAGAGATGCCTGGTCATGGAGAATAGGAGAGCTTTATCCTCTCTCTCCTTATGAAGCACTGCACTTTTTTAGCTGCATGGCCATTTCCCAACAGAAACAAACTTGCTCCTCAGGCTATCCTCGGGTGGGTCAGTTACTTTGATCCTAATATTTTAGCTCACTCATCACTATAAATGTATCTTGAATAGTTACATTATTTAAAGGGAATTTGCCACGTGCCTTTTAATGTTATCAATACTTTCTGCTGTTAATTTGTCCATATTACTAAGTTTTGTTTAAATTACTAGTTTCTTTCTGCTGCATTTTTTTAAAAGAGAAGTTTGTGTTTCAATAGCTCTGTGCCTTATGGTGTCTCAGCTTTGAGTCAAGGGTTTATTTGTTAACCTGGGCTCCCTCTACAGGCTTCACAGCAGAACGAGACATTTCTTACAAACTGCTGCTTTCCGAAAGGTGTCAAGAAGAGAGAGGGTAGATGAGTACTTTTTTGGCAGATGTTTCTACTCAGCTTTTGTAACTAAAGATCATCATTAGAGAATATGAGAACGTTGTAGGCTGAAAAACCACTGTTTAGAATAATAGTCTGCCTCTATGTTGACAGGAGCCAAAAATTTCACAGCTGCAAAGTTACTTCTGGGTTTCACTTCCTCTGTCTGAGCTGCCAGAAAGACCTAATTTTCAGTGAGCACGTCTTTAACTGTCACTGAAACATCCCTTCCATTTTGATGTCTCCAGTACTCATTTTACTGAATGCATGTTAGTGGAAAATCTTGGCCTCTGACAATTTTAGCATAAGCTGACATGCAGCAGCATGCCAGAACTCTTTTAGGCTTTGATCCATATTTATTTCCTCGCCAAAAATCAGCAGAAAGCTTTGCTCTGTCACTGTGTAATTAAATATTGCTTCTTTAGCTGGACCCACATCTCATCTTCCAAAATCTGTGCGACTATGGAAAGACTGGTAACAGCAGCTGTCGTCAGAAAAACACTGTAAAATGCCAAAGCTCCTTGGTTAACAGGTTGGCCTCCTATGTGTCTTCAGGCCACATACTTTATGTAGAACTGCTCTGTAGAACTAAAACAACTCCAGGAGACTGAGCTAATTTCTCGTTGTGCCACAGGTTTCACTAGTGAAACCATAAGCAGAATTCTGATCAGAGTGTAATTATTGCTGGTGCTGATTTTAGGGGCGGAAGAAGCCTGGTGTGTTTTTAGATGGAAGTGGAGGTAGAAATAAGAAGCAGCATCTTGTGCTTGGGTATATTTGACCTAGCGCTGGCAGAGAGGAAATGACTATGAAACTGCAGTATTATTTTCATGGGACTGTTTTTCACAGCACACCTGCACATCAGAAGCATAGTCCAGCTTGGGAAGCTGTTGTGACCTCAGGATGTGCACTGTTCTTAGGAACGTCACATCCTTATTGCAGATTAAAAGTGTGTGCAGTGCTGACTCTTCATAGAGCAATCCTGAGCGCCTGACTGTATTTTTACTGCAGGAAATCTGAGAGAGGTGTTTGGAATCATGACTAACATGAGCGGAGCCTAAGGGTGGATCTGTGCTAACAGTGTCCTATTTCACACACAGTTTCTTCCTAACATTTTCACTGGTAAATATATTCATGTGAGAGTTGTGCTGATGCTTCATTGCCAAAACACAGTGGTAGACTGGATCCAATGAACGATCCCACTGCAGCTGTCTTATTTTTTCCTTTTTGGTTAATAGCTGGAGGAACCAGCTGACACAAGATGAAGAAGGTATTTTTCCATCAGTATCTGTTACCAGTGGACATATGTGATGTTTGTCACGGCTGTCAGGAGTGTGGTGGAACCCCTGTTTGCTTGGCTTTGTGTGCTCAGGCCTGTTGGGGCTTGCAGGGGGATGAGAAGGCAGAGGTTATCTGAGCAAGGCAGCATGCAGGCCAGTTACTGTAGGGCTCAACAACAGTGCTCACAGCCACAAGGTGTTACATACCACTTCATGGACACACTGATAAAGATAAAAGCTGAAGTCCATGGGCCCCAGAGGGCAGTGATGGAAAGAGCAAGATGAGACAGTGGTGTGCTTTTTCAGTATGCAAGAGCTGGGTCCTCTTGCTATGGGGACAGTGGATCCTGGGGCTGACAGCAGAGATGTACTTGTCTCTTGGTGTAGCATGAGAAGGTCCTTCCACTGCTGCGTATGGGCCTGGGGGTTGTGGGACAGGCTGCATCCCGTGCCAGGAGAGCATGACACAATCACAGGGTGCCTGACTTCACCACAACCCACCACCCTTTCTGAAGAGCCACGGGAATGGCCCTGTGGGTCTGGGTTAATGCCCAGAGACCAACCCTTGGCCAGGATCCCAGCCTCAAGGGTCCTTGTCCAAGCACCCAGCCACACATGGGTTGGGGGGCAGGTTGGATGTTGGCTTGCTGAGCCAGCCCTGTAAGGGAGGAAGAAGAGGATGCTGTGGAGGTCCCAGTAGAGCTTATGAGGCCTATGAGGCTGGTGTGTTGCTGTGGCCCAGAGATTTTGTAACACCTCGCAGACCTGGGATCGGGGAATGAAACACCTTGTTGTTCTTCCTCTTACCTTCAGCCGTATCTGCTGTTTTCAAGGGACTTGCATGCCTGCGTTTGCTGATTCCCTATTGGCATTCCCACGTGTGCCTCTTGTACGCTTTTCAGTGCTTTGCCATACGCGCTGGCTTCGGCATCACCGTGCTTTTGAGTGAGCGGCAAACTTAGCACAAAACTCTTATTTTCAGTCACCGTAAAAACAACCACCACTAAGCTGTGCATGGGACTTTAACTGCTCCATTTTGTATGCAATATGCTTCTGTGTGAAGAGACTGCAGTAGGCGCCTTCTCTTAAGGACAAACACTAACTGGTATTAACAGTCTGTGGTGGAATAAGGAAGCGTGGAGAAGATGACAGAGGAGATGTCAGCTACTTACGTTAGCGAACTGTCTGTGAGCACAGTGGATAAGCCCAGGAATGAGAGGAGCCAGGGGAAGGTTTTTTGGAAGACAGGTGGCACAGAGACAGGGGGACATATGGCCACCTTTGTGTGGTATCTAAAGTGTGGTGTCTGAAGGGAACTCTCACTCGGGGGTGCAGATGAGCAGCCTGGGTTCAGACTGCAGAGACAAGCACCGTCTCATTGACAACTGACAGCTAGCAGTCTCTGACAGGCAGCGCCTGTGGCTTGAGGTGTTTAGAACAATCTAATGTCATTCAGCAATCAGGAGACAGCCCTGCTAGGAAGAACTGGCCTGTTCCAGGTCAGAGGAAGAAAAAGCTCTCTATCCAAAGAAGCCTCATCTATCAGGAGCGAAGAACACTTGGATGGTTGGCTGCTGTTGCTGACATAGCGAGCAGGGCTACCTGGAGGGTTGAGTGGTGGGGGAAGAAGAGCTGAGCAGCTGCCAGATGATCCTGTGGGACACGCTCCATGTCTAGCCTGTTAATGGCAAGTAAAAGACTTCTAGTGAGAGATGATATTGAGGGGACAGAGGGCGTTTCTTACAGTAAAGACAGGGATGTTCCCAAAAAGTGATTATTTTCAGAGCTGGACCTCACCATCCTCTACAAAAGCACCCAGGAGTGGCCAGCACAGTCCAGTAGCTTATAACCATAGGAGCAATTCAGGGATAGTCCCAAACTCATATTAATATGCCATGTCTGTGTCCTGGAAGCACCATAGCCAGGCTTCACCGCTGTGATGGGACGAGCTCTGGGCATGGGAGCCTTGTTGCTAGCAGCGTCTGGCCCATGTGAAAGGTATCTCAGGGGTTGGCTGCAGTTAATTGGCTGGGCTGTGAGCAGATATGTGTATACTGGGGGAATCTGTTTTTCTGAGCTGAGAAAAAAGGAGTGGAGATGGGAAATGGGAGTGAGAAAAAGCTCACAATGTGGGGAGGCAGAGAAGAGAACAAGTTGCTGGAAAAGACACTGGGGGTAATTGCTAGCAGGCAAGCTGGCCAGGCAGTTGATGATGGGACTCTGTAGGAGTCTGTTGGAGGCAGTAGGTAGGTTTCCAGGCAGTGGGAGCTATGTGTGTAGATCAGCTGAAGGGAGAGAGCAGTGGGCAGGCAGTCCCTCTTCTAGGACTGTCGTTCCCAGAGCTGGCAACGTGACTGAGAAGCACGTGCAACATACAAGTGCAGCCACTCACCAGCCATTTTATTCCATACCCCCGCCAAGCTATTTGCTGTGCCCCTTATGCAAGCCACAGTGAGGATGGCACCACATTCCCACCACTGTGGCACTGGGGCATAGTGTGATCTCAGGAGCTTGTACTGGGCAGGAGTTCCCTTCCTGGGGCAAATACAGCTCTGGCTGCTTTCTTGATGGTCGAAGCAGTTTGTACCAGCTGATTGGTGGCAGGGCTTATGGTCAGATGGAGGTGCTCAAGGAATGGTGTTCTGCAGGAGCAGCCCTGTCTGTTCCCCTTCTTCTTAGAGCTGCAGGACTGTCCTGTTTATTCTGTGACTGCCCTGTGCACTCTCTTTTGCTTGATTTGATGGTTGCTATGCATTTGGTATTCTATACAAGCTCTTTGGCCAGATTGAAACCAATGCTTTCTTCCCCTCTAGGACAAGGGAGATGGTGGCTCCAAGGATCTGGACGACATGAACAGTGATCGAATGAGAACTGTCCAGCTCAACGTCTGTGACAGCAAAGAAGTGGACCGAGCAGTGGAGCACGTGAATAGCAGCCTGGAGGACCCAGAGAAAGGTAGGTGCGTGCGATGGGCTCGAAGGTCACAAAGGTGGCAGGAGCTCCCTCAGCTGGGCTCTGAGAGCATTTTCAGGGCACATTTCAAAAGCTGAGCGGGGGATTGAAGGGCACAAAGCTTTGAGGAGCAGCAGCGCAGAGCAAATGGCCTGTTTAAATGTTGTGCCATATCAGAAAGCAGCTTCCCACTTAAGACAGTATCTACAAAGAAAACTGCTTTTTTATCCGCTAGCTCCTATAGGGACATTAGCAGAAATCAGAGTGGTGTTCAAAGTCCTGATGTTAGTGCTTTATTCCTGTGCCATGAAGTTTATTGTGACTTCTTTTATGTTGTAAAACCTGGCCAGTGCCCAAAGATTGGGGATTAGCAACGGGAATGTCTCCCCCAAACTTTCAAACAGCAAAGGAAATAGAGAGGTTTTCCAAAGGATTTCCCATGAAACCAGCTGAGTACCATTAATGCCATTGCAGATATTACCATATATTATAGATTTCCGAGTTCAGGGGGTAGCTGTAACTGACTTTCTTTGCCTGCCTACCTCATTCTGCTGAGGTGATGACAGCAAATTCTGCTCCAGTACTGTGAAAATCCCAGTTGCTTATGCATTCCTGAAACCTTTCCACCCTTTACATTTTTCCCCTAAAGAACATCCACACTTCAACACATGAAGGTTGTTTAAAAGCAGAACAACCAGTAATGTTTTATTTTGGATTTTGCATAAACCTATTTCTTTTACTTTTCTTTATATTTAATTTTTATATGTGGATCTTTATATAAATTAAGTTTTCTAGCCCTGTGTTCTCAAGCACAGGCCAGGATGAAGTTGCCTTTTCTGGGCTGCTTGTGAGAACACAGATCTGAACACAGTCAGTCAACAGGTAACAGTGAGTTTTTCTAAACAACAGACAGAAGCCATCCCAGACCTTTCTCAGTCTGTTTCCTGTGCAATTAGAATATTACATAAAGTGAGTTAATTTATTCCAAATTCCTTTTTAATCTTTCTTTTCATTGTGAAATGAGTTGGTAGCTTCTGTTGTTGCCATCTTGGTTGCAGCAGAATAAAAGGCAGAGACCGTGACATGCGTGCCTATCCATGTCCACCCATGCCCACATCCCCCTTCCCAGCATTGCAGACATTCTAGTTCTTATGGTGACACAAGGAATTTTACTTTAAAATAATTACTCTTCTGTTTCTTACAAGGTTTTTGCTATTCTTATTATTTGCATTTAGAGACTGTATTTTGCTTCTTTTAAAAAATAACAATGAATAAAAAGAGAATGGCAAGGAGAACAGCTTAGACAAGGCTTAAGTTCTCTGATGGCTCAGAACTTGCTGGGAAGCCTTATTTACGGTACTTTGTGGCTGAAGTGTTGGGCAGTACAGGCAGATCCTGACTGGTTATATTTGCTTAGGAGACTGTAGTTCGCTCTGGAGTCTCTTATGTCTGGCTTCCATCGTTACGAGTCGTAATGAAAAGCTCTGTTGTGTTATTCAATAATTCTATTAGCAAGGCCTTTTCCAGGCTGCTCTCATTAGTCTCACATAGCAAAAGCTTTCTGCTTGATTTTGTCTTCTAGGGCTCTGGGGGCTGGTTAACAATGCTGGGATCTCCACATTTGGGGAAGTCGAGTTCACCAGCATGGACACCTACATGGAGGTAGCTGAAGTGAACCTGTGGGGGACTGTGCGAACCACCAAGGCTTTTCTCCCGCTCATCCGGAGATCAAAGGGTGAGTGATCTCCTCCTGACTGGCACCCCCTCAAGCAGGTCCCTCATCCTGTCCCATGTCTAGCTGTGTTAGGGGCCAAAAGGTCTGTTATGCTTCTCTCGGCACCATTGGCCACCTTCATACCTTTACAGACAGAATGTGACCCACAGCATACACACAAATGACAGATTTCCTAACCGCTCTGAGTTACACAGCAAGGCAGCAGTCCTGAAACCCAGTTATTATTTCTCTTTCCCATCTGTGCTGCCTTTTCCTGCAATATTCCAAGCAAGATCTAATCCATCATACCTTCTTTTACCTGTTCGGAAGCTGCAGCTCACCATAAATTCCAGTGCCAGGAGCAATCCTCCCCTCTATCCAAAAACCAGCTGTGCCAGTGCTGGCAGGGTGGGCAGCAGCAGTGTACTATGACATGCTTCTTGCAGGGAAGTTGTCAGCTGCACGCTGTGTTACTTTGGGAGCTTGTAACATAGGAGAGGTGGGGTTTGTACAGCAGAGGAATGCAGATCTGGAGCTTGCATGGGTCTTGGCATGAAGGGGCAAAAGCTTTCCTGTAGTGGGGCCAACTACCTGACTAAATGAAAATATTTTTTACTCTTGAGGCATCCACAGACATTAACAATGTTGTTCTGTCCTGCAGACCTGGGCTGTATGTGGCCCAGGCAGCATTTCTTCCACCATGGAAGGGTATCCACTTCCGTGGTCAAAGTATCTCTTTCTCACACAACTCAGCAGTGAGCACTGATAGAAAGCACAGAGAACGGCAGCCTCTCATTAGACTGCAGCATCCACAGTCTCCTGCCAGCATTCTCCCCAGCCAAAATGTACAGCTTCTGGAGAGGAGAAAGGCCCCAGCTCTGTGCCTGGAGCCATGATCCTGCTGACACACAGAAAAGGGTGCAGTAGACTTAGACTGCTCTGCCTGTTTGTGGAGCAGGATCTATCCATTCCCTTTTAAGAGGCAGACTCTATAAGCCACCAGTGGGGTCCTGAATTTTGTGACCTTTGACTTGTGAATAAACAAGCTCAGCCTTGGTGCCAGAGGCTTTCTTCGCTGCTGCTTCCTCTTGTCTGGGCTCAGCCCTGATCACTACTGAACAATCCTGTTTTCCACCATGCAGGCTCTGTCCAACCTCTTCTGTGTTCCCCGTAGCACTGAGCTTTGTGTGTCATCATGTGCCTGTTCCCTCAGGTATAATGAGCCAGGGAGCATAAGCGATGGGCTTTTTCTCCTGCCTGAAGGTCGTTGCATAGGACAGCAACGCTCAGATAGAGCCACGAGTAGGTCTGCCAGGCAGCCCTTACAGATGTGCAGTGGGTGGGCAGATGCACATTCAGGAATCTGTTGGGTGGTGTGTGTCAGATATCAGCCCTGCATCAGGTACCACAGCTCAGCTGTGCTTTGCCTGGCCTCTGCCTAGGTCGTGTGGTGAACATCAGTAGCATGATGGGTCGGATGGGCAGTCCTGCCCGGTCTCCGTACTGCATCACCAAGTTTGGCGTGGAAGCCTTCTCCGACTGCCTGCGGTACGAAATGCAGCCCCAGGGGGTGATGGTCAGCATCGTGGAGCCTGGCAACTTCATAGCTGCCACCAACCTGTACAGCCCCGAGCGAATCAAGGCCATAGCCGACAAAATGTGGGACGAGCTCCCTGAGATAGTGCGCAACGACTATGGCAGGAAGTACTTTGATGAGCAGGTCAGCAAGATGGAGACGTACTGCAACAGCGGCTCGACAGACACCTCGCCAGTCATCGAAAGCGTCGCCCACGCGCTCACCTCCACCACCCCCTACACCCGCTACCACCCCATGGATTATTACTGGTGGCTGCGCATGCAGATCATGACGCACATGCCTGCTGCCATTTCAGATCGGCTCTATGTCTATTGAGGCCTCACACTCCTAGGCTACCCAGGTGGGAAATTTGTTTTGAAGAGAGCATTGTACACACTTCCCATTAGTCCTTTTTAAATTTTTCTAACCTCATTTCAGAGTACTGTATTTTAGCTCTAAAGGGTTCATTTAAACATCTAACATAACCTAAAGGGCAGTAATTTGCAAGGGATGCTTCATAGGCAGGAATACATTATGTTTGTGCAGGGACATTGATTCTTTGCTATTTATTTCATGTCTTTTTTTTTTTTTCACTTCAAATATCAAGTATAATAATTATTTAAACTGTAATTACTCTGAAGTTTTCAGAATAATTTCTGCTGGTGGCCAAACACAATCTTCACAATTCCTGCCTAGGATGCAGCCTCCACACCATAAAACAGAGGTCCTCCATGCTGTAACGGCAAACCACTGCCTCCTGATGACAAAGAGTGTCCAACAGACTTTTCCAGGCCTGGTCACAGTAGCCCAAGGCAGAGCAAAGACTTCTTTAATCTGGGGATCAGAACTCAAAATGCTGGAGGTGCTGAAACTGAGCAACTGACCCTGTCCCTTTCTCTCAGAATTACACTGATGAAACCTTAGAGAAAAGGAACCAGTCTGCTTTTCTTGCATGCTTTCTTGCAAAGGAGTTCAATGATCCAGGGACTCAATCCTGCAGACCTTTCCCACAGGAGTTTCTTACTCGTATGAGCATTCCCATGAGTGTGAGCAGCTTTACGCGCAGGACTGCAGGTGTCGGGTTTGGCCTGTAGTAACATTTCTCTTCAACAGTAATTGAACATCAACTCCAGACTTAGTCTGGAGAAGAGTTTCATGCCAGCTCCTGTAGTTTGTGAGGATCACTGCTGAGCAGAGGGAAGCAGAGAGGGTTATAGCCACATCAGTGAATGCCGTTCTTACCAGGGACCTCGGAGTTACACCAAAGTATTTGTACAGCACCTTGCACAGAAGGGCCTTAACCCTGACCAGGCCTCTAGGCACTGTTGCGGTGCAGGTGATGATGACAATAGTAACTTCCATTGAAGGAGTCACTGAGCTGAAATACATCTAACATGACATAAATCTAACAGAACGTCCATAACAATAAAGTTAATTTTAAGAGCAGTTTCATTTCCATAATGGTTGTTTACACGTCTGAGAAACATTTGTTTTGTACTGTAAGAAAATAAAATTAAAAAAAAAAAACAAACTAAAAGAGTTTCTCATGGGGAATGTGGAAAGAGTTAATTTTTTTTAAGCTTGAAAGGCAAAAATAAAAAGTAATTAAAATAACCATTATTAATGAAGTTAAAAAGAAGGGATCTCACATGCTATAGTAACATACTGTGATATGATCAGACTCCTTTGGCTTAATAAATGTATATGTGAATAGTAACAAAATTCAGAGGCTCCCTCTCTTTACCTTTTAAATATTTAAGGTGAAAATATCATATTCTCTGGTGATGTTTTTTTTTAATTTGGTGAGGTTCATGCCTGTTATGCATACACACTGCATTCAGAGGCTGATTTGCAGTCTTGGGTCTTACATGTCCGTGTTGGATAATGCAAGACTTCTGTAGGAGTACCAGAGGTATCCTGCATCTCGTGACAAATATGCCTAACCCCTGGACTCTCTGTATTCACAGCTCTTAAACCTGCATCCATACCGGACTCCCACAGATTACAAGGGATTATTATGGATTATACCCAGGGAGCAGGAAGAGAAACTGAGCTCTGAAGAGGGGAGGGGGATGGCAGTGATTGAGCAGGGCAGGCACACAACAGCTCACTGACAGACCCCAAATAAAAACCCTGCCAGCTTGCAGACCTTTGTCATCTTCTCCAGAGTCCCAGCAGTGGTAGTTGCCTCTTGTGGTGCAGGATGTACTGCCTCATTTTCCAATATGTGGACTTCTCTCTGGGACAAAACAAAACAAAATAAAAAAGGCTATGAACCAGAAGAGACCCAGCAGGTAACAGGGACTAACTTGCAAGGCAGAGCAAAACACCTGGATAACAATGTTTGCTGCAGATAACACAGCAGAAAGAGAAAAGCCTCTACAAGAAAAGTTCTTGTAGTCTAAAAATATAGCCCCAAGATGCTAAGTAACACAAAAAAATAATGTAATTCCACTTGGGATGCTAGCCTCCAATTTTACATGTGCTGCTGGGTTTTGATACAGACATCAGTGACGAAGTTAGATACGGAAAAGAGCGAGTGCACAGCCGAGTTACCTCAGTTTAGCTCAGAGACCCTGAGAGCAAACATAGCAGACGTTTAACAGTACCACATTCATTCCCAACCAGAAAGATGAAGCCGAACAGTGATAACTGTGCTAATGTCTACACAGCAGCTCTTCTGCAGGCCTCTGAACTCTCACATGAGGTGCCCACAGGGAGCTCTGAAGCCGTGCCACCGCTCCAGCGCCGGAGGAGATGTGACGGTACCGCTGCCCTGCAGTGTGATTCACAGGGGACCGTGTGGCCGCATACAATGGGGAGGCAATGGCTAGGGTGCTCCTGTGCAGCACAGCTGTTCTAGGTTTCTGTGTGAGTTTTCTTGACCCTGGGAGAGGTTGGTAGCTGATTCGTGGTCAGGAGGGCAGCAAGCTGCCTAGTTTTCCTGCTGGGATCTTGGCAATCCCACAATTTCAGGGTTTGCCCTGAGAAGCGCATTAAAAGCTAATCCCCTCTGGTTTGGCATGATTGTCCTTGCGACTCAGTGCACTCTAGGTCCTGCCTGCACAGTGCCACTGCAGCTCCTAGAGTAGCTTCAGCCCACCAACTTTATTTGAAAACAAAAAAAGAACAAAAGCATAGCAAAAGAAGACTTGGCCGGGCACCTGGTCCTCTGCACTCCCAGAGCTGCCTCAGTGGGAGCTTCAGCCCCCTCGGGAGGAGCTGGGGACCCCAGAGGGGTCAGTTTGCAGCGGTGCCCACCCCCTGGGCTCTAGTCTGATCCTAGCTAGCTGGAAGGAGGGCTCTCTCTTCCCAAATTTCTTGCCAGGCAAAGACCGTTGGCAATGACGCAACAGATCCCACCATGCAGCACCCCTTGGGCAACCTGGAGTTAAAAATAACTTTCCCTTGTGTGGTGGGAGGCAGCAGAGATGGGGTAATTTTAACTACAGCTGTTATATCTTCTGAGCCTTAATGAGGAAATAATGAAGTCCTACCCACTTCAGAATTTTTCGCTCCTAGTGATGAGGATGGTGAATGCTGCATTTGAGACCAGCATTTAGGTTGCCCCCTTTCACCTTGGCGTGACACATTATCTGGATGAAGTGCAGGGATTTCCCAGTTAAACAGAAAATCTTTTCACAGCCAGGAAGTCGCACAGCTTTGGGAGAGCTGGTCCCAAGCCCATGCTGCAACCCCCACATCATGGCAGAGGTCTGGCCCAGGCTCCCTCCCGGGTCTCAGCCCTGTGAGTCTGGCTGTGACACACGATCCTGGGCTGGCAGTTCGGAAACAGGACTGCTCTGGAAAGAGAAAAGAGGAAAGGACCACTCCTCTTCAGGCAGCGTTAAATAGCCGAGCGCAGGGTGTCTTCCCCAGTTGAATTAAATATAACAATTAAATAGATACTCAATTAAATGTATGAGTGGCTCAGTTGCTGAGCGACAAAGTCAAATCCCTGTCTGTACCGAGATTGGACTGAAGACAAGGGGCCTTGCTGCAAAGCATATGTGCAGCTGCTGGCACTTCGTGGACTATGGCTTTGAAAAGAAAGTGTCTTCCCAGCAAATCAGAAGGGAATCATAAGCATAATTCGTGGAAGACCTGATGGCACCTCCCTGGGGAGATACCACTCAGGAGCGCAGCACCAGTTTCTCTTCCCTCTTTCCCAAGAGCGATGTAGGGCTTGTTGTGCAGCCATGGGGTGCTGCAGACTTAAACTGGTGCTGCCCTGTGCAAGATGAAGTGCTGGCCTGGTACCACCAAAGCAGCAAGTTCTTTCTCACTGTGCATGAGTGCAAGAAGCAGGAGATGCCAGGGCTGGGAGCAGCCCGTGCACCCATCACACGGACGGCAGGTAGCATGGGCAGTGCCACCCCCTGCTCATCACCACCCATCACTTGGGCATCACAGCCCTCGCTGAGTGGTGGGTGAAGGGGATGCTGTGAATGTGCCCTAATTTTGGCAGTCAGCTAGGGTAGCGCACGCTCCGTCAGCCGGACAGACTGACTGCCTGGAGCAGGCTCACCATCACCCCTGCCAGCAGAGCGGTGAGGGTGGCGATGGCAAACATGGGGATCCCAGCTCGGCCTATGTTACTGGGGACTTCCACCCGTGATCATACGGAGAGGGACATGCAGTGGCACAGCTCACAGCTGGCATTCTGCAGCTCCCCTGCAACCAGTGAGGGACAGGCAGAGGTAGTCATCTACCACCTTCTACTTTCCAAAGGGCCCCAGGACTTCAGGACTGCCTGGAAAACTGCAGATCAGGCTGTTCTGCTTCCATAGCCAGAAGGCAGCTCACTGCGGTCTGTGGGATGCGCAGGGGTGAGGAGTCTGGCTAAGATGTAGGTTGCTATCCTAAAATAATTTTTGCTAACACAGTGTTTTGTTTGCTACTGAGTGGTTATTCGAAGATGCCTTTTTGTCAGCATCTGTCCCTGATCACAAATGAGTCTCTGTGTCTTTCTGGGGCTCTGCCACCATAATGAACTGGAAAAGGGACTGGACCTGGCTGCAGGCTCCTCCAGTCATCTTCTCCCCTCCCTTCCCTAGCACAAGGTTGTGTAATTATGTGTGATGTAGGACATCTTTAGCAGAAAAGCTTGGGAGACCTGTCCTCACCTCCCACGGGAGTCCTGGGGAAAGAGAGCTCTCCAAAAGTGGGGGTGCTCCAGTTTCACAGCCATACAGCAAGCCGGTCGTCCCACCCACAAACCGGTTGGGATCTGACTGTGGTGCCGAGGAGCTCTGCCCTGGGAACCACGGCCTCGCTGCAGCCACCCCAGACACGTGCAGTCCTCGGCAGGGACTTCAGCCTGTCCTCCCTTTGCATTTCTGACAAGGTTCAACCTGCTGGTCCCTCGGGAATTTGCTCCCCTCACTGCTTACCTCTCCATCAGCATATGGGGCTGGGCACTGAGGAGGGGCCATGCCTTTCCCAAGGGAAAAGAGGACATAGAAGACTAAAATCCCCTTCCTGGGCTTGCGCAGGTATTCATCCTTGGCACAACCTTATTTTATTTTCCAACCAGAATTGCAAGTTGGAAAGTAACAGGAGCTTGCTCTCCCCCTCCCCAAATACCTGCACACCAAACCCCCAGAAAGCTCCTTGCCAGAGCTGGAGTTGGAAGTGTAAGTGTTCCCATCCTCATTTCTCCCTCGGCCGTGAATGTCAGAGCAGTAGCATAAAAAATGCGGTAATATCTGGAGCAATCACTGCGGTGGTATTTCTGACTTCGCCTAGAGCAGCACGGACCATAAACCTTGTGAGAAAACATGTTGCCACAGAGGCTTCCAGCCAGTTTTTCAGGCCTTAGGAGTCTGAATGGTGCCAGTGCATCTGAACCAGCCCACCCAGGGCTGGGCATTGCCACTGCAGAAAGCTGCAGGTTTCTGTTGTACCTGTGAACACAGGGCGGGTATTCACTGCTTCGCCTGTCATGAGATCTTGGAGGTATTGTGGGAACACTTACCAGGATCCAATCCACAGCATGGTGAAATTGGGGTATTTGTTGTCATGAGACTGAAAGTGTAACCAGTCTGAAGGAGAGACCAGGAAAAACTACAGATCAGTTCTGCAGAAGCTTTGGGTTATTGTTGCTGTGTTGCCTCTGGATCTGAAATGAGTTTAAAACCACTGAGAAAGATCTTACTCCCTGATGGATCATCAGGACCTGACCAGCCCCAGCTGGGATCCCCTGCCCTGCCCATGGCCCAGGATCCCATTTCAACCCTGCCTGTGCCTCTTCCCTCCCACTGGGGTGGGGATGGAGGATGCTGGTCTTTAGCCCCACTGCGCTGGATTGACCCCTACAACCCCTGCCTACTTCTCTCTCCAGCAGGCAGAGCCTGTGATCCTGCTCAGGGCAAGGGCAGCACTCGGGGAAGGGATGGGTCTGCTCCGATGGGGATGCTCCTGGCAGCCCTGACACTGCTCTCCCTCAACCTGCTGTGCTTGGGAATGGTCCCGCTGGTGGCAGGACGTTCCCCCCGTCCCTCCTTGTCCTGCCTCTACTTCTTGACCCCGCTGCTGCCTCTCGCTGCTGAGAGGTCCCCGCTGTCCCCAGCAGCCGGTGGATGTGCCTCTGGCGGGGTGCTGGTGTGCAGCACAGGGGGCTGGAGCAGCAGGAGCGGAGGGAACTGCTTTCCTCCAGCTCACCAGCGCTTTCCCTGAAGCTCCTCTGGATGCCACCCTGCTCCCTGCCTCTCCGAGCCTGCTCTCTGGGGTTTAGCTATGCTTGGCAGAGGCTTTTGCAGGTGAGGGAATTGCCCTCCACGCCACGGGGACATGGATTTGCATTCCCTTTGCTGATGCTGTGGGCCAGCTCTGCCTCTCTGTGTTACTTTTGGGAGTTTTCTGTAGCACTGAATCCCTCAGCACGGAGCAAGGTGCTGTTTTTCCAGCTCACCTGCTGTGGAGCAGCACTTCTGATGAGCAACACCACCGGCATGCCTGGAAAGCAGGGCCCTGTGCAGGAGAGAGGGGGCCAAGCCCCTGGCACGGCACGGCACAGCACAACTCAGCCCAGACCAGACCTGCTGGTACTGCTGCTGCTCAGGCAGCATCCCCCAGGGATGCAACCCCTCCTCTTCATCCTCTTCCTCCTCCTCCCTCCATTCCTTCTGAACCCTTCTGTTGTTTCTCAGCTCCTGTGTGGGAAGCCCTGGCAGGCACAGGGGAGAGGCCAGCTCCTCTGCACAGGGTGACACGTTCAGGACGGGGGATTTGGTGGCCCAGGGGGGACTGCAGGCACAGGGATGCCCCTGTGTCTCTGGGGGTGCCCGATCTGCATTTCATTGCTGAAGAGGAGACAGAATGGCACAGGCAGGTGCACAGGGTCTTTTGAAAGGTTTTGCTTTTCTGTAGTTTGCCATCCAAAATCGTTTCTGTGCCTGGGGGACAGTGACCATCCCTGGCTGAGCTCTCTGAGTGCTCAACACCAAAAGCTGGGGGCGCAACCACAGCTGGGGCTGGTGACCCCTGCACTGGCATAGGTGAGCCACTGGCAGGGACATCGAGAGCACCTCAAGAGGTTGGTAGACTTTTTTTTCTCCTGCCACAGGAGAGCCAAGGGGTGGTGGGTGGGTGGGAGAACGGGCTGTCCTGTCCCTAAGGTGCTGGTCCTGGACTGAAACCCCTGGGACCCTTCCAGCCACCTGCCGTCTGCATGCAGAGGGGAGCCGGCAGGGCATCCCCAGCTCCTGGGATGAGCATGCAGCAAAGCCCTTCTTGTGCATCAGCTCGGCCCTCCTGTGTGGAGGAGGTTGTGGGAATGAGGTAGGCAGGTACCCAGGCTCCTTGGCTCTAACCATTAAGCCATTGCTCACCCCTGTCCCCTGTGAAGCCCAAGGGGTTTTTTAGCTTGTCTGCAAGCCCAGGTACCCCCTGGAGCCCCAGTACGTGGTCCCTTACAGTTGCGCTGTTCTCTCCATTCCCCCCAGATGTGACGGGTGTTGGTGCTGTGGTTCAGCCAGGTGCCACAAGCACTGGGTGTCCTGAGCTCTGGGCAGAGGTGAGCAACTGTCCCCAGGCCCTGAAAAGGTCCCTTTCAGCCCTGGCAGATGAGAACAAGGGGCGATGCATCTGCCAGAGACGATTCAGCCGCCGGCACAAAGCACAGAGCTGAGCCATGTGCCGGTGCTGCCGGCCATGCACGGGCTGGTACCGCATCACCGGGCTGAGCCCCAGCCACCGCTGACCACCCTGAAAGGCTCTTTGTGGCCCTGGCTGCTGCGGCCGGACCCTGTGCCACCCATCTCTATGCCTGGTCCCCTGCTTGCAGCAGGATCCTGTGCATGGATGCTTTTGTGACTTTCTGACCTGCTGCAGTCGTGCTCTGGTTTGCACCGTAACTGAAACCTATGCCAAAATCCTCCAGAAATCCCTCGGATTGAAGAGTGGAGCATCAACAACATGCATTTTTGGGGGGTTTGCTCTAGATGTGGCCACTCTTGAGCTGCGCTGGGCAGGCGGTCTTGTGTGCGGGTGTCTGGGGTGTGATGCTCTTCCAGGGTGTGCATCCTATCTGAATGCTGCAAGTCCCACATGGTCCTGAGCATCACCAGCTCTGTTTCCCAACAAAGACCTGTGCCAGAGCCGCCCATGTTGCTCCGAGATCTGTGTCCAGGGGCTAACCTGGCCCTGGGTGGACGCTTGCACACAGCTCTGCCCAACAGCCTTGGGCCTTTGCTTTGCTGCTCTGTTTGGCCTTCCATGGGATGGAGGGTTTGCTGCTGATGCTGTTACTTGTGAGTAAATGGAGCCTTAGGTGGTCCTAGGCTGGGCTCAGTGGTGCTCCATGCCTGGCACCTGCAGGGGATCACACCAGGGAAGCAGAAGCGGGGCAGATGTCTGGTATCCGAGAGTAACACCAGGTATTTTTCTGTCCCATTCCAGGGAAATGTTGGTGTCCTGGAGGACTGCATCTTCTGGCTGCTGTTTCCCCTTTTCTGTAATTCTTTAGAAAAAAAAAATCCAGGCACACTAACTCCATCCCAGAGATGGAAAAAATGCAGTCTGATAGCCAGGCCTCTGGGGAGGCAGGACACAGGACATAGCCCTTGTGCTTGGCATCTCCAGGGTATGCCCGCCAGGCTGAGCTCCTGCTCCTGGAAAAAACTGCTCCAGCACTGCCTCCCTCCCAGCTCCCAGCCAGTGGAGATGGGATTGCCAAGATTGCAGAGATCTTTGAAATGTGCTTTTGGACAGCATTCATCCTGGTTTGATACAGCAGAGAGAAAGGGAATCCACAAGGAATTACCCAGGGGCCTGCGGATGTCTGTTAGATCGCAGCGAGGATGAAAGCAGATAAGCTTTTTTTAGGACTTGGCTGAAACCCCCGTTAAGATCCACTCTCGGCAGTGCTTTGAGCTGAACCGGCGGCTTTGATGCCCAGTGCGGTGGGAGAGCTCGCAGGAGCTCCTGTAGCACTGCCGTGATGAGGAGAGGGCAGACAGGCGATTCTGAGCTGGTAACAGCATTCCCAAAGCAATTGCAACTGTTTTGGAGGATTTCTGTTAAGTGAAGGCAGCAAACGGGCAGGGCTGGATTTTTAGCCAGCTGGTAACCAGGTGGTGGATGTGTCTTAAGTTGTAACCGCACCAGTGCGCATTGCACCCCCACGACAGAATTTTTAAAACATTGCATTGCTCAAAAGACCTAATTTTGGAGGTGATACGAGTGCTGTCAATGGCAAAACCTACTGAAGCTTCTGCAGCAGCAGCAGCAGCCCCTGAGCAGCCAGGGAGAAACGCAGGCATGGCTGCCTGGAGATGCTCTCCCCAGCCTGGGGGTCTGCACCCTTGGGTCACCTCCCTTGGGCTGGGACCACTCTGACAGCCAGATCCTTGTCACCCTCCCACCCTTGCGGGATCAGCCCTTTTCCAGCCTGATTACAGGCCTGGCTGGAAATGCAGACGACTCATGGTTTCGGTGTGAGTCACAGACAGTTTGGTGGCTTTTCTCTCCTTGCAGCTCCAGGCTCTCGGGACTGAAGCGGTTAGCTGGCAGCGTCAGCCTCCTCGCCCTGAGCAAACAGATCTGCAGCCCTCGGAAAGACATTTTGATGTGTCCTGAGCAGATTCAGGGGGAGTAAGTAAGATTCCCAAGTGTTATTTTGAAGACATTTCCTCTTTTGGGGGAAAAGACACCCCTGAGGTGGGTGGTGGGGAGGCTGGGCTGCCCAGGGACCCCCTGGTACTGGAGGATCTGCTCCAGGGGGCCAGGACTTGGTGCCTGCCACGCTCCCTCTCCCATCCCGAGGGGTGCAGAGCCGCTCGCCGTTCCCCGGGAGCACAGGGAGCTGCCAGGCTCGCTCCCCTCCCTGCCATACTGGGTTTGCAAGGAGAGGCAAGTTTTTAACTGGACAGACTGTTCCAGCTGGGGGACAGACAAGCGCTCGGGTAGGCGAACCCTTGCTTGTGTCTGCTGGCCCAGCGCAGGACCTCAGCTCTCCCTGCCAGCCTTGCTTCGCGCTGTTGGGGACAGAAGCGGCAGTTCTGGTACACAGAGCGTTGCCCCGGAGGTCATCTAACATCGGGGAGGTGAGGGGAAGTCTGACTGGGCTGCAGCCATAAAGCACTTCAGAGAGGGAATGTCTTATCTGTCTGATACGTGGCGCTGCCGTTTATTTTGTGTGCTGTGTTTGGGGAGAGCATAGTGCTGTGCCAAGGCAGGGACCTGCAGCTCGGTCCCCCCACGTACAGGCACTGCCATCGAACGTGTCCGCTGTTCCTCGGTCTCCCAAACCAAGTGCCCAGCCAGCCACGCATCTGAGCTCCGGGTGCCCCCGGGGCCGGGATGGATCCTGGTGCTCCCGCAGACCAGCTGCACTGGACAGGCTCTCCCCTGCGGTTTGCTGGGGTACAACTGTTGGGGCCCCGCAGTGCTTGCAGCGTCTTCCAGCTCTGCAGCGGGCAGCGACTGTGCAGGACTGCAGACATCCCCCACCCTCTGCTTTGTAACCCTCCCTGTCTTTCCTCTGCCCATCACCCTGCTGCAAGCTTCGTCCCCCCGACTGGAGCCCCGCAGGGATGGGTGACTTGGGCTCAGCTGGCTCTCCTGAGCAACCTCTGCACGATGGTGCCACCTTCACCACGGCTTCTGCATCCTCTATGACTGTTTCCAGCCTTCAAAAATGCTGATAATACTCCTGAGTACTCAAAGGCTTGAAGAGCCTTGCAGCAGTTGTAAGCTGTGGGAGCCATCTTCTGTGTAAAACACTATTATTTTATTTTGTTTGTACTAAAAATAGCTTGGAAACGCTGTCAATGAATAGCCATGGAAACATGTCCTGAAGCAATATGAAATGTCTCGGGGTGAACCTCCACAATCGGCACCACCGATGTCCTGCCTGGGAGCCCAATGACCCCAGCACCACTTCTCCAGCTTCAGCATCAGTTTGTAACGTCAACATAACCCTCTGGTATAATAGCAGCCCTGTCATTTATGCTTACTTGTCAGTCTATTTATAATATCTCTAAGCAAGCCTGTTATTTATTGCGCTAAAATTGGCTATCCAGAGAGGTTGAAGCCTGCACAGGGTCGGGAGGAACACAAATACCCATTTTCTAATGCTGACACTATAAGCCTCCCAAAGGCGAAGGCAGTACTATCAGCAGATGTTACCGCGCAAGGGGAAAACCATTACTGCGGGAGAACCCTTTCTCCTGGGCTTAATGACTCACCAGCACATGGGAGTGCCATTAATCCCCAAGGGAGCGGGAGCAGGTGCCCTTATGAACATGCCATTCCCGGCTCGAGCCTTGCAGCGATGCTGGCGATGCCACAGAGAGGTTCTCCCCTGCTGTGGGTGTCTCAGAAAATAATCTGAGAGGGTGCAGGGCTGCTCTGCAGCTCATCAGCGGCTGGCACTCGAGCTGGACCGCCCTTTGGGCTTTTCCAGTGACCCCTGCTACCCTGCAATGGGAATCCTTGCTTGCCTGGCAGGGTCTTTGCCATCGAGCTTTTCCCTGCAGCAACAGCTGCGCCCTGCAGAGTCAGGTGAGAAACTCAGCACATTCATTCGCCTTTTTGGTGTTCAGGAGGCTCCTAGACCCTCTGTGGTTCCCCACAGGAGGGATCACAGCTAGCCTTCATGGACAAAGCATCTTGAGCCCTCCCCTAATGGCAGCACAGGCTGCGCTGGAGCCTCTGTGCTGGCTGCTGGGCTTCACTAGGGGCAACGGTGGGGCTGGTTGGGGATGCTCCTCTCCGACCTTGGGCCATGGGGTATCCCCTGGCTATGCCAGCCGGGTCCTGCACCAGGCCGTCCTGCACCAGCTGGTCCAGCACACACAACACAAGCTGGCGCGGGCCATGGAGTGGTCGGTTTGTAATAGAAATGTTGCTTGCAGAGCTCCCTCTGCTCCTCAGCAACACTCTAAAGCTCCCGTGCTTTATGTTATATGGTTTGTATCAAATCACAGGTGATTTCTGAGCATAATAGGCACAATTAAAGATATGATGATACACAGAGGAGGTCACACTGGGGATGCAAAATGAAGAGATTCTCCTTCCCAGCAAAGGCTTGTACATTGCATTTACTGACTGCCTTTGTGGAGGGGAGGTTTGTAAGAAAAAATAAATAAAAGACCTTGTTTTTCCCCAAGCTTAAAAAGCCTGGTAGACATCTGTGTTCATTTGTTATTGCCACAAAATATTTGTCTGACAGTTGTAATCACTGCTAGTACCTCCAACGTGTCTTAAAGCTTAATTGCCTGAACTTGTCTGTTAGCAATGAGATAATGCAATGACCTTCTTCTTGCCTCAACAATTAATTTATCCCATAGCAGCTTGTGGCACTTGCTGCCTCCTCCTTCATCTCCGTGTGCTCAGGAAAGGCCCTTTGCCGGCTGTGCCATGCTCCCGCCAGCCTCCACCAGGTATGGCACGAACAACGGAGCTGCGGCGTGGGTGGTGATGGAGGTGAGGAAACCCGGGAGAGGAGTGGCTGTGGGGACCAGGAAGGCAAGCGGTGACACAGGAGAGACAGAAATATGAAGAGTTAAGCCAGCACGAATCCTTGTGCCAGAGCAAGCCACCCAGCGAGCAGGAAAGTGCCCATGGTTTTTTAGGGTTTCCCTGGCAAAGTGCCATCGGGGTGGGTAGGGAGCGGAGATGCTGCTGCCCCTCAACACAGGTCAGCTGGGAGCTGTGTATGCACCCTCCTCGCCCTGTTGCAAGAGATGCTCTTGCTCACCTGAACCCTCGGGGTGACCGGGTGCTTGCACGGCCCCTGCAGCAACTCAATCTCGGGGTTCCCTTGGTGACACCAAAGCCACAGGAAGGAGGAATTGCCCTCTAGCATGCTCCAAAAGGCAGCATTCTGTAAAATTCATTACCCTCAGACCATTTCTGTAAAATGCATTTTGTGTCTAATCTTGGTAACACAACGTCTCTTCGCCACCAGCCTGGCAGTGCGTTTCACTGCCGATGAGTAACAAAAGAAGCCTCGCTGCGGCGGCGAGAGCAGCCCTGCTTGGCAGGCACATATGGTACCCTTTTTCTGGAGACATATTTTCCCCTGTCAAGCTGTTTTGCGCTTCCTTAACCTGAAATCACCAGCATTTGTTTTACAACGCATCACGCGTCAGGTGAGATGCCGCCTCTCTGTCTCTGTATCTGGATGGATGTGTCCCAGGGATGACGTGCGAGGCTGAGCTCGGGGTCCAGCCCGGCTGCCCACAGCCCAGGAGTACACGTGGGGCTTGTACCCCTTCAGGAAAGCCTTCACCCACGGTCAGAGACTCACTGGCATGTTTGCCCTCCAGAATGAGCTACAAGAGCCACAGGGTTCATTTCTCCTTCTGGGCACCTATAGCCTATTTAAATCTATTTAAAACAGTCTGCAGAGAGGAGCATCCCTCCATGCTACCTGCAAAGCAGCCGGTGCTCTGCTGGCCCCGTGTAAAGAAAACCAATCTTCTCTTCTACACCAAAGGAAGGCAGAAGAAATATTATTGCTTATGGGGAACCTTTGTCGAGCAAGGAAAGATGAGCTTTTATGCATTGTATCAGGCTGGTGGAGTTAGCTAACGAGAAAGCCAACCCGCGAGAGAGGCTGCAGAACCAGCAAAGCCGCTGTGTGCCCAGAGCTGCGGGGCAGAGGCTGCCTGTGCTCCCCGTGCCCGGCGCCAGCTCTGCCTCTGCTGTGCAGCATCCCCAGCCCCTGAGCCCTGCCGCTGCTTCCCAGGCTCTCCTCGCCAGCTCTGCTCGCTGTCCCCTGCCCTGAGATGATCCCAACCACAGATTACGACTTGGTTCACTTTTTGGTATAGGGGTAGGAGGTTGTAGCATCCGTCTTTCACTCCTGTCCTTGTTCCAGAATGAGTCACTGGGATGAAGGAGCTGAGCAACAGGCAAGAGGATAATTCGCCTTGTGATGGTGATTCAGCCTCTGCGGGGTGGTGACAGAGTGAGCAGAGCTATTGTTTCTCACCATCAGCTGATGACAAAAGCGTTCTTGCCCCTCTTATGACATTTCATTGTAGAAGAAGGAAGATGAATAAAGTGATGTGTACAATAGCGATGAGTGATGTCCCTGCTTCAGGGAACACCCTCTGGTTCTCAGTCTACCCTGAACGCAGGGCAGCTTCCTGCGCAAACAGCCAGCCCCCCTCTCCGCCCAGGGATGCTGTTGCTGCACCGCCAGTCCCAGGAGCAGCCCAGCACCCAGAAGGGATGGAGCCAGCCCAGCACCCAGAAGGGATGGTGCTAGCTCAGTGCGTGCAGACGGAGGAGCACTCTGCTGTGGCAGCCTGGGAGTGCCACACCAGCTGCTCCTGCCGACCGCATCAGCAAATTCCTACATCTGTACGTCACCCAGCCATCCTAAAGGCATGCACCAGCATCACCTCAACAAAATGGTTTGTTAGGGACATGGCACAGTCATGGACTCTGAAGATGATCTGGGGTGTGACCAGCTTCAGCACAAGGGATGGTTCAGTGGGTTAGGACAATTCTACAGACTGCAAAAATAAATGGCCCAGGGAGAATATTATAGAAGTCTACTAAATCCTGAGTGCTGTGATAAATAGGGAATGGTTATCCTCTGCCTCTTCTCATATGAGGTTTTGGGGCATCAGGTGAAACTAGCAGAAGCCTGCTCACAAGAAGAAATGAGGAGATAGATACTCATTCACAAAATTTGTAGCTAAGCTGTGAAACTCTTTGCTGCGTGGCATAGAGGCTACTAAAATTTTACAAGAATTCAAAAAAATGATTCATTGGATTCATGGAAGAAAATATCTGGTGGTCACTAACTCAAATACAATCCCAGCATTAGGAAGTGCTTGAACCAAGAGCAAGCAGATATGGGGAGGACATTCAGGAGTCACCTTTGCAAGCACCCCTGGACACTTAGGTCATCCCTTGGCACGCACTGGGGAGATGCACCACTGGTCCGACTCACTGTGACTGTTTCTACATCCCTTTGCTCAACATATGTGTGAAGTTCATAGCTTTCTGCCTAAGTAGTATGTGGACTTTCAACAAATGCTGTCTGACAAATTTCTACTCCAAAATCTAGTATGGCAAAATTAATGTGAAGCTGAACTGGGAAACCGTAAATCAGCTTTTACTGACTCTAGTGTTTTCTTCTCCTGGTTCTTTACATTTTTTGTATTTTGCATTTGCATTTTAGATGAAGTCCTAGCAGTTGTGTGTAAGATTAATGCATGACTGATAGCAGCTTCAGGATGTTCAGGCAGCAGTAATAAGTGTATTATTGACAGTGAATATTCATAGGGATAGATCAGCTTGGAGGATTAAGACACATCCTATAGGGGTGGATATAATGAAAACAGGGGCAATCAAGTAAATGAAGCAGAAAAGGTGTAGCCTTATTGGCCCTTTGCAGTCACTGTCTCTGAGTCTCCTTCAGTTCATAATTACTGTTGCCGGAAGATAACAACTATTAGCAGTGGCTACAGATCCCTGGGCTCTTTGAAGTCCTGAACAATGGACCACAGGAGGTACAATGGGACCTTCATCTTCTCCCTAGCCTACAGCATCCCTGGGTCATGCAAACTGCTGACGGCGGTTTCCACCAGCAGCGTTCCCAGTCGCCTTTGATCACAGCTGCCCTTGTAATAGCTTCAAGGAACAGGCTTAATTTTGGTAGAATAAAAATAATTTGTTGCCTGATCATATCAAAACAACCCTGAGGAAGGCAGTCCCTGTATCTGCCTGGGCAGAGAGGAGAGGTGAGCTGGTTTGGGCAGTGCCGAGATCCCGCAGGGGAATTTTCTCCCCATCTGGTTCAGCCCAGTGACAGGAGCATCCCAAAGTCCAAGCTGGGTTCACCTCAGCCATGGCTTTGTGTAAGTGTGAAATAAAGCATCGGGATCATCCTCAGATCCAAGACGCACAGTGAGATGCAGAGGGCACAGAAGGCCAGCACTGATCTCTCAATTAAACCTGCAATCTAACAATAAAACCTCAAAATTAAAACCAACATGGCTCTTTAATTCAAGAGTGTTTTCCTTAATTGTTAGTGACTTACAAAGAGATTCCTCCTGTACACAACAGCAGCCATAGATACATTTTAATTTCTCCATAAGATAAAAACATGATTTAACTGTTTGCCGTGTCATTTTGCTCTAATTTCATACCATGAAGATGTTAGAACATGGCAGCCCTATTTTTGTACATCACATGGGTACAAGTAGATGTTTTGTCGGCTTGCCCACTGCCAGCTGATTTCATCTGTTTTGTCTAGGGCTTTGCAGCACCAGTAATAAATGACTCACGCTGAGCATGGGGTTTTTATGCTTCCCATGTGCAGAAACCATAGGAAGGTCGGAGCTCTCCCTTCCTACGTACCTGACACCTCCCAAGTGCTGCTCAGGACTTTCCGCACCTTTTTTGTGCAACACCCTTGTTACGGTCTAGAAGCCTTCATGAACGCCTTTGCAGATGGGGAGATTGCCTTGGTCTCTTCCCAGGTATTCTCCAAATTAGCCAGCTCTGAACATGAAGGCAAAAACACCCTCTCCTGATATCACAGAAAATAGGTCAGGAGGAAATGCATGGATCCTCAAATCTGATCACATTATCTCAAGCAACCAGATGATGAAATCCCTTTCACAAACAGCGGGGCTTGGCCTGAGCTATTCCAATATGGAAGCTGCTGCAGACACCCACAGTTCTGATGGACAGAAACCCTGTTTTAGAAAAAAAAAAGTGTCACAGCCTGAGTTTTAATTGTGGCCAGATGTTAGCAATTTGTTTCTGTGGCAACACCAGCCTAGACAGCTCCTCTCACTCCCAGCTGCTCAGGTTCCCCTTAGTATATAATCGCTTCTGCTCTCAGCTTTGTTTCTGTAGGTGAAGGTGTGAGACTGGTGGGGACTCTTCTGGACCACTAGTTTGCTGTCTGGGTGAGTACGTGATGGCAGCATCCTGCAGTGCTGTGGGAGAGAGGGATCTGCAATAGCTGGGGGTGGAACTGCCCCATGTTTTTGTAACAGAGAGGTGGCAAAAGGTTTCTGAGCTCTAAAACAGTGCTTTGCTGTAGCCAAAGCAAGGCTGCCATTTGAACAGTGTAAGTACAGATCTCCCATGTGACTGAATTGGTTTTAGATCTTGTTATTCAATCAGTATCATCTTGCTGTGTCCTGGGGGGTGATAGAAGACACTGAACTCCTGAGGTACTGCAAGAAACTCTGAAACAAGCTCTCTGGTCTCTAGGAAGTGTCTCCCCTGCTCCATCTCTGGGGCTGGGTTTGGCTCTGTTTTGTGTGGTGGATGCTACCTGCTTCCTCAGAGTCTACCAAACTATGCCATGAGCCTGGAGATGCTTGGTGCATCTCTGACACTCTGCCTGCCCCATGTTGCATCCCAAAAACTTTCTGAGCCTGATGGGTTCAGCACCTTGCCAGGAAAAGCCTGCCTGCCTCTGGGGAGGACTCCAGGGAGCTGCAGCACAGTGGTGCTGGCAAAGCCCCCCAGTCTCCCAGAGAGCGAAGCAAAGGGCAGGCAGCACCCGTATTACATACATGTCTCCGCAGTATGCAAAGCTGGAGTTTGTGGGCAGAGATGGATTGTAGCACTGGGGATATCCCCCTCACCTGAGCCTCCTCTGCACCTTCCAGGGTGGGCTGGGTCCCACCCTGCCCTGTGCCCCCCTGGCCTCCTCCAGCCCCTGCACTGGGGGCTGCCCACAGCCCATTCCTCCTGGTGGAACAGAGGAGTTAAGGAGGTGGAAAACAAGACCTGCATCCCTAGCTATGTGGCCCCAAATCTTGGAAGTTTCAGGAGAGCACAAACCTTTTGTTGGAAGCCGCTCATCCACCACAGCCTTGACTTCCAAGCTGAATCTACCTGTGTTCAGCCTGGAAAACCATACTCCTGGCCATCTGAAATGATGTGAGTTCATGGCTGTGGTGGAAATCCTTGCTGTCAGGCCTGTGATTCAATATGCTGGCTTCTAGCTCTCCAGGACGGTTGTTACCTAGCCTCCCTAGGTCTGGCATGCTGAACTTCAGAATTTTCCTTTTGCCCCCGATGTGGTTATTTCCTTGCTTAACTGTTCATTCCCAGCAGCCTGTGCCTTTTCCTACACTTACCGTTGTTGTTCTAGAGAAAAGTAATTAAAACTGCTTCCTTCTTGTGGGCGCAGAAGACCTCTAGTGCTGCCCTAGTGGCAGTGGGGCACAGCCTTGCTTCTTTCCTTGCTCTCGTTTGTTGGCACGGCCAAAACCCCGGTGTTATTTACTGATGAGCTGTTGTTGCAAGCCCAGCGCTGCCCACTGCTCCACCTCTCCATCTGGCCCTGGGCTCTGCAACTTCCCAGGGCTCCCTTCCCCACTAGCTGGAAGTGGCCGTGTGGATTTTTCTTGTGCTACCAGTTTGCTACAAGTCTCTTTTCCCCTTTATTTTGGGTTCAGTTTTCCCTGGGCTGTGCAGCACAGAGCTGCCCCTGTGGTCTGGAGCTGCCTGCAATTCTAAGAGGTTTCCTCGCATCCCTGCTACGCTGCCTTTTTCCTGCTCCTTTGCCAAGAGCCTGCCTTTCCTGAGAAAGCAAGGGTTTCCCCTCTTGTCCGGGAAAGTGGGGCATGGCAGGACAGCTGTGCAGGACAGAGCTGCCTGGCTGCTGGGAGCTGCCCCTGCGGTCTGGAGCTGCCTGCAATTCTGCTAAGAGGTTTCCTCGCATCCCTGCTACGCTGCCTTTTTCCTGCTCCTTTGCCAAGAGCCTGCCTTTCCTGAGAAAGCAAGGGTTTCCCCTCTTGTCCGGGAAAGTGGGGCATGGCAGGACACTGGTGACCCTGCTGTGTGCTGCAGCTGGCGTGAGGTATGTGTGGCCTCTGACCTGTGAATTATCTGAATATGGGCAGGTCTGGGGGTGGATGTTTGCCAGGAGGAGATAGGTGAGGAGCTGTTGGACAGGCTCTCGGCTGTGGTAAGGTTTATTGCTGGGTAGCAGCCAGGCTGGTCCTGGCAGCTCCTGAACTGGGGCAGGAGCTTGTCCCTTTAGCAGCCCACCCTAGTTAGAGTTCCCTTTTTTAACCCTCTTCATCAAGATCTCTAGGTCTTCTCTTTGATTTCTCCAGGCTATGCAGACTTGTGCTTCAGTTTCTGATGAGTGGTATAAAGCTGTGTTTTGCTGCAGTGTTTGAGAGCTTTGAGGTGCTGCAAGTGCTCCTGCTGCCCAGGTGTGAAGCACTGCTCTGTACCGGCAGGTGGGGAGCACTGCCCTGGGTCTGGGTCTCCATCAGAAGCCTGGCTCACAGGAGATGGTGTGGAGCATGTTAGGCTGACAGAAAGCATGCTGGAGGACAGAACTGGGGTTCAAAATAATGACAAATTGAAGATATCTGCGTATCTACACTGTATCTTTGCAATTGACTTGTGAAAACAAACTTTACTCAGTTTTTGCTGACATCTATTGCTGTCAAATGTCTCTTTGTCTTCGCCTCAGCAACACAGGAGTGCTGAGGCACAGATGCTGTTCTGCAATTTTGCTGACATCCATTGCTGTCAAGTGTCTTTTCGTCTTCGCCTCAGCGACACGGGAGTGCTGAGGCACAGATGCTGTTCTGCAGGCAGGAGAACCTGTCCCTGATGGCAGCATGAGAGCTGTCTGGGGGGGGTATGTTGTAGCGGGTGGCTTGTTGTGCAACTACTGTAAGATAGCATGGGTGTTGCCTTCTGCACTACTTTTGGTTTTGCTCTTTTGGCCGCCCTGGTGAAGACCCTGTGTTTCCTGACACTGTTTTGGCTTTACTACAGCCTTACCCTTCAAAAATGCCCCGTTACTTCCAGGTTCCACATCACCCCCCAGCTCAGTGACTCAGGCTGTCGTTAGCTCCTGTTCCCTGATGCTTTTTCCCCACTCTGCTGCTTTAATCCTGCTCTGAGCTGCCAAGCAAAGCCAATTGAAACAGTAGCGGGGATATGCTCTGGAAATAACGCTTCTCTTTTAAACCTTTGGTAATTCCCTCCAGTCATGCCCCAAAACTTGTGCTTAACTTAGTCCGGTTGTGAGACTACAGTCTTCCCTATATTGACGACTATAATCTGCTGCCAAAACCCTCCTCATTAAAACCTTTGGTGCTTATATCCTCCATGCTGTGTAACTTAGGAACACAATGAGGGAAACTACATTATTTTGACTGCAGTCGAGATGCAGGGGAAATTATGTACCATGAGGCAACTTTGTACTATGTACGGCCGTGAGCTTCTGGGCACACTTGCCAGCAGGTGTGCAACCAGGGAACAGGGGGGTGGTTGTGCTGTGGATGTGGGGTGCTGGAGGACTGCAAGTGGCTTTACCGGTTGTAGACACTGAGTTGTCTTGACTTCCATCTGAGGGCTCACAGTCAAGGACTGAGCTTTTTGTGACCCTTCTGGCTTACCCTGCTGCGAGCGAGTGTTGCTCCTTCTGATGGCCCCCAGCAAGGGGACTGCTGGCAAACTTGTGTTTGGCAGGAAAAGTTAACAATACAATTTCAGCTCAGTAAGGAATTTCCTGGCAGGGTATTTGAACCTAGAGAAGGTTATTAGCTTTCCAGTGAGTGGAAAAGTGAGGATTATCTGACAGGGCTGATGCTGGTATGATAGGCAAGCTGAGCTGGTGTTCTCCCAGATGCTATAGAGGGGCCCAAACCAGCACCCTTAAACTCTAGAAGAACCTTTGTTCATATTAAATTTTTAACTGGCCCCTTTATCAGCTTTGAGCTCACCCTGAACCTCAGATTTAATTGCTTCCACACGTTTGCAGATCTGTTAGCTTGCAGTGGTACATGGCTCAAAAATTCATTGCAAAAATCAGCCTGTGAATTGTTCAGCTCAAAGGCCCTGGCTCGCTCTCATTCAAAAGCAACATGTGCGGACGAACATCAGTGCAGAAACAGAGCAGAGGCCTGGGGGGTGACAATTCATTACAGGTGGGGCTGTGAGGCAGGAGAGGGGCAGTTTTCACTGGAGGGGATGCCGAGTTAGAGCCCTGAAGGGAGCAGCCTGAGAGAGGGAGCGGGGAGTGGAGCACTGCATCTAGGCTTGAACCTTGCAGGTTTTTGTAGAATTTTGCAAGTCTGATATTCAGACAGTCACAGATTTCTGCTCATGCACTTGATGTCTTAGAAGGTATCAAAAAACTGATTATGTAAAGTGCTGGTATGCTTAAAGAATAATACTAAGTACTGATGTAATAGTGACAAAATTGTTTTAAGGCATTCCTCTAGCATCTTCTTACATATGCTGGTGAAGAAGTGTCCCTTATTACATGGAGTGATGGTGCATCTGTGCCATGTGGCATCCCATTCCTGAACATTCATTATTTCCATGTGTTTGAGTTCTCATTCTCTTCAATGTCTGATGTGTGAGGTAGGAGGGAAGTGGGAGAAACTAATAAATTGGAATAATGAGGAAGACAATTTGCTCTATTTGCGTTCAGAGTTTTGAACAGCCTATATGTAAGCCTTTTTGCTGAAACCCAAAATGTATGAGTACTAGTTGTCAGCAAGGAAAAGTATTAACAGACAATTGCAAAATACTCTTTCCACAGGAAAGGGCCTTGCAGCCTGAGGCAATATTTCCACAGTTTTTCAATGGCTCTGGTCACTTATAACGAGTTTTCTTTATCTTATGCAGCTGTGGTCTGGCATGTTGTATGATGGAAAATTTTCAAGTTAGGGTTTGCAGACACTGGGTTATTAAATAAGTCCTGTACAGACAGAATAATAGCTGCCTCTGTCTCTTTTTTTTTTCCCCTCTGAGTTGGAACAATTTCTTTCTCAAAACAGCAGGCTTTGAATGTCTTTGGTTTTTCTAAATGCAGGGTGGTTCTATCCTCTGATGTGTGAAAACAGGCAATGAGTCTTCCCACCTATGCTCTTAGCATGCAGGACAAAGTGTAAAGGCTCCTGGATTTTGTTTTCAGCTGACTTCTGCAGAGGTCGGGTAGTCAAGTCCTCTAGTCCTTTTTGTGTCTCTATGCCTGGGGCACTTGCCTACTTCTCACATGTGTCCTGAAAATAAGCACTGCAGAAATTGGGATTCTTTTGTCAAAGGTATGAAGAGCAAACAGCTGCTGCTTTCTTCTTGTGCTGGCCTGGGAACAGGCGTGATGCCTGGGAAGGATGGGTTTCCACATTGCAGGAAAGCAGTGCATGTTTGGATCTAACACTGGCCATGTGTATCGTGCTTGTAAGGTGTAGGTCAGGGACTTCAGGTTCTTAATACTGAGCTTTTATTTTACAACTTGATGAACAGAACTAACTATACTCAGTGCTGTAGCCAGCGGAAAATAGGTGAATGCAGCCTGATCACGGCCAACTCCATGAAAAGCAGGTATGGTTTGTACAGCACTACAGCCTGCACTGACAGTTTTCTTATGTGGGACATGAGGGAAGCTCAGCAGCCGGCAAGCTGGTTTTGTCTGTGCTTTGCTATGGCAGATATTTGCTCCTGATCCTCCCTCCCTCATGTCTGGTTCCTGGATCCCATCCTCAAAGTTGCACAGATGTAATAGTGCAAAAGGTGTGTGTGGAATTAAAATCCAAGGAATGAGTAAGGGACAGGAATACCACTAGATCTTTATACTAAAAATTTTCCCCAGAATAACTGTCTCTATACTAAAGAGTCACATGAGAACTCCCTGGCTGTCATTGGGGCTGATGTCTGTAACCAGGACCCTCCTGAACCATTTCCCCAGGCACTGACCCTCACCAAGGCCCTGTGTCTTTGCCAGCAGGTTGGATATGCAATGGATGTAGCATCTACCATCCATCTGCAGTGCTCTATTAATATACAGTGAATGGTGAAACTATGCACTAAAACCACTGAAAATCCAAAGTGAAACATCCTTAAGGGTGTCCAGTTTCACCTGGTGTCAGAAAGGGAGTTTCTAAATCAACACCAGTGCTGCTTGTCTAGGGAAAAAAAAAGAGCAAGTTAATTATTCCCTGCCTGACCCAGAACTGGTTTTGCGTGATTTGCAGATTCTGATCCTTGTCTCCTTAATCTGCCTTTTTTCTCTCACCACCCACACAAAGCTGCTCTTTCTACCTACTTCTAGCTCCTGCGTGATGATACTAGTTATTACCTCCATTGATGGTGCCAGGCTCAAAATATTCTGACATCAGTCTCCTGCCAGATCTGATGGAAGCAGCCCTGTCTGTGGTGCTGGGTGCCCTGGGAGAGCAGCCCATAACCCAGCGGCCATCCTGACCTGCGGTGTGACCGCGGGCACTGGCTGCCAGCAAGGTCTGTCTGTCCATCAGCACAGCCACTGCTGCTGTGCCCGCGGCGTTGCTGAGGGTGTTCTGCAGGCAGCACAGCTCTATTGCCTTAGACAGGCAAAACTGGCAAAAATTAAAGTTAATTGACTAGCAGCCCAGGAGAAAGCCTTACTTTGTGGATTCTGTTCAAACCTAATCCTGGAGAACCCTCCTGACTTCCAGTAAAAACTTATTTTTTAAAAAAAATTCTTTAACACCCCAGTGCATTGCTTATCTGTGTATCCTCACCTGGAGGAGTGTGTTGCTATCTGCACAAATATGCAGAGGTACAGCAGCAAACAATTGTCAATACGAAAATAAGATTAATACTTTTGTATATGTGAATTTTCGCTATTTTTCAACCAGAGGGGTATACTATAGGCTATGGCTTGGGCAAACCAGAAAAAGCCCTTGCTGTGGATTACATAAAGGCATTTTCCACAAAAAACATGCCAGAGAAGAACATTTCGAACAGATCATTCTGCAGCTGCTTCCTGTGCTCAGAACAGCTGAATAAGCCTGTTTTATCTACCATGTAC
>NW_009623863.1:38543-53137 GCF_000690535.1 Cariama cristata
AAAGCGATCCTAAGATACAGGATGGTCAGGCCAAATTCCAGGAACAAGATGCTGATGGTCTTGTACCAGACCATCTTGTTGGAAGAGCTGTGCCTGCTTCTTTGCCTTCAGAGAAGAGGTGTGATGCTTCTGGATTTACACTAAAGAACACCCTTGTTCACCTTATTAGATGCTCTAACTTTAGAAGAAACTCTTCTAACCTGGAAGTCAGATGAAAATGGACCGGAGGTGGGAAGCAGACAGGCAACAAATGATATTGCTATAGGAATTCAGGAGTACTGTCTGTACTGCTGCTCTTGGCCCCAAAGAGCCATGTTTGGGTGGGGGAGATGATGTTTTGGTGTGGAAAAAATACTGGGTTAGACTGGACTATGGAGTGGAGCCAGGTCTTGACTCAAATGTGTCTGTTCGGAGACTGTGCCAATTGCATGGTCTCCTGACCTGGGTCCCAAGCTGGCTCTGTACACCCACTCAGTGGTCTCTAAAAGCATCCCTCTTCAGAAGTGACGAACCCCTCAGCTCCTGTTATTTTTAATGGCTGGGGGAGGTTTGGGCTTGTGGGGGTTTTTTATGGCTGGGACACTGGGCCTCATATTTCAGGTCTTATTACCATGTACTTAACCAAGTGGACTTTCAAGTGCTACTTCTAAGACTTATCCCCCTGTGAACCAGTATGATCCTGTTCTGTTTTGAAGTAAATTCATGGAAAAGCTGTTGTATGTGCTCATGAGGTTCTAATTTTCAGTCTGTTTCTAGTAGGAAGTAAATTGGGAAGATTTTGGCGATTCAACTCAAAGCTCTTTCTCTACCTGTTACGTTCTTATGTGTACTACAGACCAGAGTCAAGTCACATGGATTTTGCCAAGGAATTGCTGCTTCAGACAAATTAAAAGAGTTGTTGCTAGGACTCAAAGTTATTACTGTGAATTTACACATGAAAACTTGTTTTTAATAACTTTCCACATCACAAGAACTTCTCACTGGAGAAATAGGTCACTTGACAAAATCACTTATTTGAATATTTTTCTGGTTCTCTGGGAGACTTAATAGTTTGACATTGTACAAATATTTTTATATTAACTCAGCTGGCACTGCAGTGAGTTATAACTGTTGTTGGAGTGAGTGTGCAAGAAGGGAAGTAAAAGAACCAAATGCCTTGATGAAATATGCAGATCTGTGAATACAATTACTAGAGGAGACAAATATAAAACTAAACTTCCCTATGAAGTGGGTTTTTTACTTTACAAGATTGTCCTTTTTGGTAAAAGAAGAAATGCAAATCAGTTTATTACCCAGATGTGTCCGGAGACCTCTGCCAAGGTCATAAAAAAAAGGGCAAGACAAGTGAGGCAAGGAATTAATGGGCAGCAGAACAGAAAAATGCTGTGGTGCTTGCAGAGGAACACGGTTACCCTGGACAAACCTTGCTCTGCCCCAAAAGCTGCACCTGCATCTGCTCCTGAAAAAGAAGCAAATGTTTCTCTTCAAAGATGTGTTTATGCAACGGCTGCTCTAAGTGAAAGAAAGCTTGTGATCGATTTAGCGACAAAGCTGCAGTTTCCATTTTCCCCCTTCCCTAGCCTTCTGTGGGAGGGGTTCAGGCCTGTTTGGGAAGGAGGGGGGCAGCTCGCTTTGGGTTCTGGCACTTGCTGCAGTAATGATCACCTTCCCCCCCTCCAAAATGTCCTGTCCCCAGGGAGCCCAGTCAGAGCAGATGGGACCTTCCACACTTTATCCCATGGCAGGCTGCAACAAGTCCATTACAGAAATGCAGACAGGTGATACCTGCTGAGTTTCCTTGTGTTATTTTTTCCCTGTCAAAGCCTTATGGCACTCCTGAGCTCCTCTCTGCATTCAAGGACCATTCTTGAAGGGCAGGTGCTCTCTGCATCAGCGGCTGGGATGGTGATTCTGCTGCCTCGCTAGCGCTTTGTCAAGTCTCGATGTAATGCCACAGTGGGAGATGTTCTTCTGATCACTACTGCATCCTTTCCAAAATTGTTATTTCCCCAGCTGTTTGGCAATTTCACTATGACCATGAGGGATGGAGACTGTTAACCAGCAGGAACTGGGGTGTTACCAAGAGACAGGGCTCAGGAGGTGGTAAACTTGTCCCCAATCACTGGGTTTATAGACTGGAAGCAGAATTAATCTGTGTATTTCAGTGTGACTTTGTTCTTTTGCCTGGGAGAGCTAAAGCTATGTGTGGTATCACAGGCACAGCTGGCTCTGGCAGGTGTGGGGGGGCCTTGGCGGACACAGCTTGGGACTGATGCTTGGACTGAAGGACTCGAAGGCAGGGAACAACTGAGGGCCAATTCCTACAGGCACACACAGCTTGGTGACCACAGCTTCCCTCAGTGAGCTGCCTAGCTGCAACAGCAAAATGTCCTGCTGCTCAGACCCTGAGGGTAATCTCTCATCAGCTTCATAAACCGAATGCAACCTCTTCATTTCTGCCCTGTGCTGTCAAGACCCAAAGAGCCCTGGGCAATGCCAGGAAAGGCTGAGGAAAGCTCAGGTCTCCTTCTTGAGCATGGCAGTGGTGCCGGTATTACCAGCAAGGCTTTGCAGAGAGGTTGCTGAGCTCTGGGCGCTGGTAGCTCATGGTTGCAGGAGCAGCGCAAGAGCTCTGTGCTGCCTTCACAAAAAACAAACTGGTTGAGCAGTGCTAGGTGTCCTTGTAGCCACCTAACAGAGCAGAGGTGGTGATTTCTTAATTATTGTTACTTAGCACTGCATTATAATGTTCAGCCTCTAAAAGTAAAAAGACAAAGGGAGTGCTCCTGCTCCCACGATTGTCATGGTGCTGCAGGGACAGATGTGGGACCATGTGGGGGCACCCAAAATGGCCCCATTTAGAACAAACCCCTTTCTGCATATTAATATCCTTGGTAGGACTCTACTTTTTAGGCTCGTTCTGTAATTCTGAATTTCCGAGGCACATCCATGACTAACTACACTTCTGCATAAGGCTAAATTATGACAGTATAAGGCTTTTCAGTTACTAGCCTGATGCAAAGCACTACACCACTAGCAGGCAGCAGAAGGTTTAAATGAGATCTGAAGACTGACAGAGATAAGATGATGGTGACAAAGGGGATACAGCTTTAGGATGAAGGCTGGACAGTCTGTATGACCACATTAGTTAAATAATGATGGGAAGCAACTAATAATATCTATAGCAAGCCATGAGGGAAGGACTAAGTGGACAAACACGTTGGGAAGTTTGGTCTCTGTAGGAGATGCAGAGATCTCTGCACAGTTCCTACACTTGTTCCAAACAAAGGATTGTTAATTTTCTGGCTATGCAATTAGCCTTGCTGTGAAAGCTCAGCGGTGGATATTTTACCATGTCCCTTGGGAACCTGGTTCATTAGTTTATAAATTTAATTAAAATTGTGCTGCTTAATTTCTTTGAACTGTACTGACTTCACTGGAGTGATGCCATTATCTTGCCGAACAGAGGGATGCACCTGATGCTGGCTGTAACCGTTGCTGTGAGTGGTCCCTAAGGCCCGGGCACTTTTAGAGCTTTTGGGCACATGCTGTTTCTGGGAGCGTTTCCCTGATACGTGGGCATTGCCACCTCCTTGCACCCAGCCACTACACCTTTGGGTCTCATTGCTGTTCCCACCCCTGGTGAACAAGTCATTAAGTTCCTTGGTGCTGCAAGACACTGGACATCTTCAGTGGTGGACGAGGCAGGTTAGAGATGCAAGGGGCAGAGTGACACGCTGGGTTTGTGCAATCCTACAGTGTGTTGCTGGTTGTGGAGGTGGGAGAGAAAATGAACATACTGTTAAAGAACCCTGCCCCTACACCTTAACTGGTGGTGCTTGGCTGATACCCAGCCACATCAGTCAAAAAGTTTACTGGAGATTAACAGGGGAGAGATGTATTAAGTGCTCTGCAGAGCGTGAACAATGAAATTAACCTACAAGTGAGGAAAGAGCCTGTGCCAAGAGATTTTATCTTCCATGAGTGAGCTGGATACTGAAAGGCTACTGGCCTTTATGAAAGGCAGGAAACTCAAGGTACTTTTTTATGAGCCAAGAGATTTGACCACCATGAAGCAACGTCTGTATCACTAACTTGGCTAGACGTCCCAGAATATGTCAGGACAAGGGCAGTGACTAATGCTGCTAGAAATGCTCCTGAATCACTGGGGAGCTGCTGCTCCTGGGGTACCTGCTGTCACCAAGGGGTCTGTCCTGGCAGCACCGGGCAGCAGAGCACCTCTGCCAGCTCCCAGCTTCTTCCTGGCAGTGCCACGGGTATGGTGGCTGTACAAGTGCTTTGGCACGGTTTGAGGTGAAACGCTGCCCAAAGGTGGGTGGAAAGAAGCAGGCAGCAAGAGAGGAGCAGCGTGTTTCTAGGGAATGGGGTGACTGCTGATGTGGGTGTCTGTGTGTAACTGCACCCACTGCCCTGCCGGTCTGCTGCTCTTCACAAATGAATCCCTTTCAATCTGGAAATGAGCTTGGCTTCTTGCCCCAGTGGTGAGAGGGCTGCTAATGCACCCCAGGCCGACCCCGGCCAGCCTGCACCCCTGCTGTCGGTGGCTGAAATAATCGTCTCCTCTCTTGTGCCTGCTTTCTGGTCTGTTTTAGTGAGGAACAAGATCTCCTATCTTTTTCTTTTGCAGCCTGAACTAATCGGCCATTTACTCCTTGCTGAAGCAAGCTGGTTTCCTGGTGGTACCCTCTTTCATGTCTGCTGAAAATAATCTGGCTCTCTTGAATGTAGGCAGCAACAGCAAACTTCACCTCTTGTGCCAGAGACGCAAACGAAATCTCAAGCTCAATAGCAGACCCTTAAGGACCTGTGGCAGTAATTCCTCTTCAGGCTCATCCTGCCTCTGTCAACACCGTATTCATTGCCTCCCTTGTCCTCAGTTCCTTCCCACTTTGTATCTTGGCTTTTAGCAGAAGCATCTTCAGTTTGCTAATCTCCCTTTGATGGCACATCAGATGCTTCTCTGAAGTCCAAAGGGATGAGCTCTAAGGGCTTTCCAAGGAAGAAAGAACAAAGTCTGACGAAATTTCTCTTTGTAAAGTCCATGTTTAATGTTGTATTTTTTATTATCTTGCACTATTTTGAAATTTGTTTTAAGGCCTAGCTTTCTACTGCAGTTAGGCTACTGGGCCTCGACCTTTCCTCATCACTTCTCCCTTCTTAAGTATAGATATTGTTTTGTATTACCCTGGTCATATGGTAATGTCCCAGATGTGCTCAAATACTGCTATTTCTGCGGCTTCATGTGTCAGTCCACTCTAGTTGAGTATGTGAAACTGTGCTTTTTTTTTTCCCCCCTCATCTCTGGGCTGGAAAAAAAAAATGGCCAGTTACAGTATTTATTTATCATATTATCCATCTTGCCTTTTACCTCGTGTCCAACATTATTGTTTTCCAATGGAAAAGTAAGGGAAAGTTAACTTAGCTTGGGGCCATCCTGAGATTAGCATTTACCCCATTTTCTCTGTGAAAAGACCCTCCCTTCTTTCTTTGATCTGCTTTTTCTCATATAGCTGACTAAAATTTTCTGTTTGTTTAACACCTACTGTGAGGTGTCATTTGGTCTGAGAATTGCCAGAGGTGATAACCAAATGTTTTTGACCTGTCGTGTACTGGTACCTTTGTTTTTATTCTCTATTCCATTCCACTTGGAGGCTGTGTGCTCCAACTCTTCTTCTAAGGTGATGAAGTGGGGACTTGGGCTTGCTCCAGACCTAACCCCTTGCTCCAGTGCTGCTCCAGACCTTACCCCTTTTGCATGAGATACAAGTCCCAGAGCAGTTTAAGAGCTTTTGTTCCACCTTTGGTCCTTGAATTCCTCAGCCTAGCTGACTTCTCATTTCCTAGAGCCAATCAATTTGCCTTTTGGAACTGGGAATTTGGAATCAGACCTATGCTTCTTAGAAGTTTTGTCTAAATTGATAATAATTTAGTGTTATCCATTCCTTTTTAACAAACTCTGTCACTGGCAGTCTATGCTGGAGCAATTGTCACCATGTGTCCCTCAAGGGTTTCGTGTGTGTTGTGACATCGCAGTCTCCGGTCTCTGCGCTTCTTTGACTTCCCTTCACTCTGCCTTCATAACTGTCCTCATCTTTGTCTCTGCTTCCCAGGCAGATAAATCCCTGCTCTCCTGTTCACTGCCCTTGGCTGGTGTCTGCTTAACTCCTTCACCCTCCAGCTTCCATCGGCCCTGCCCTTTCATTTAGGGCTCAGCAGTTCATGGTCCATCAGCTGAGACTGAAGCTTAAATAGGAAAAGGCTTATTCATGCGGATCAGGTGATGGGGCACTCCTGCAAAGCCTGGCCTGGGGAACAAAGCATTTTTGGAGCTTGCCAAGTTGCCTCTAAGGATGCAAAAACCACCTCCTGTGCAATTCCTTTCCTTAACAGAGGGGATTCAAACCTCCCCACATAGCCATGGGGTGCATGTGATTATGTGGGCACACTGCAACGTTTGAGGCTACCATGCCCTTGGAGGAACTGGCAGAGAGGATCACAGCTGGCTTTAGCTTCCTCTTTATCAGATTTAGCTAAAAATTAATAGCATACAAGCTTCCTCCATATCCTCAAACTTGGGCAGCCAAAGCCTTCCCTTGTTGCAGTTTGCAGATATTCACATTCTGGTTAATTATATAATTGAGATGTTTCCACTGATTTAAAAGACTTCTGACTAAGCTGTTGGCATAAAGGGGGGAAAAAAACTGAAAGCCAGAGTCAGGGGGAATCAAGAATTCAACAGAAGCCTTTGAACCAGCTTTTGATTTACATATGAATAACGTTGATCTGCAAAGGGAATTGTGTTCAGCCATCCCCAACAGCGGCACGAGGCAGGAATCAGTTCCTTGCTGGGAGTGCTCGTCCAGTTCCTACTAGGATTATTTTCTCTACCATGCTTTCATGACTGCATATTTCTGCCTAGTTACAGAGGATTTCATCCAGATTCAAATTTCCTTGATCTCAAGGACCTTGAACCACAGAGCCCAGAGTGACTGTGGTACTGAGCATAGGGACAGCCGCATGGTCCTGGAGGTCTGGGAGGTATCGCATGCTGGTGTAGAAACAGAGGCAGCAAGGAAGATGTTAAAGTGCCTGGACTGGTGGTGGGACTGTCCTGCAGGGACATTTGCTCCTCTGTTTGGGGACAAGGTGGTATCTCTGTGCTCGGTGCTGACCTTGTGACTTGCATCAGCTTCTTGCGTGGCTGGTTGTCACTTCTATTGCTCCTGAAGGTGTTGGAGATGAAAGATTTTGTGGGTTTTTACTTGGAGGCAGCACTAGAGCGTAACATATAGCCTATAAACTGCTTAGGAGGCTCTAAGCTTTACTTACCGTTCCTTCTGGGGTAACCAGCGTCATATGCCTAGTCTGACTAATGCTTTTTAAAATGCAGTAGATTAAAGGTGAATGCGTTGTTTTGGATTTAGCAATGAAGTGACAGCATTTCTCATCGCTGTTCACATACAGCTCATCAGGGAAGAAGAACACTTCCTCTTCCTGAAACCTGCCAGTCATTCCTGAACATGACAACAGCCGTTCAGTAGTTACATCCCTGCCTTCTTCACACGCATCTGTAAAACACACCTGTATGCTGTTGTGCTAGCTTCACACTATGTGAAGATATATTAGCAAGTCAAAGCTTGAATTTTCATATACAGTCATTTTTATTTTTCTATGATTTTTCTGCATGTCACCTAGAAGGTGTAGTCAGTAGGTTGGTGGTTTGCATTGTTACCTGGCCACATGAAAGTGGGAACGGGCCAAAGGTGTTTTGAGGAGTGTATAAGAAAAGAAAGCTTGCAAATAGTCTGTCTGCCTCTCCCTGCAGAGGCTGGCGATCCGTACCTAAAGGGTGCTCTGCGGTGCACACCTTCGCTCCTGGTTGCAGTAATGTTAGTTAGCATGACTGTAACTGAGCTTGGAACAGTACTTTAATTCCCAAATGGTCTGTGCAAGCCTTATTTGGATCTGGGTGTCACTCCAGATCCCTTCAATGGCATAAAGGGTAACAAGCAGTGCTTTCAGGCTGCATCGGGACCCTCCGTGCTCTTTCCTTTCTGATTGCTGTTGCCTGCATTTTGCTGTTTTAAAACTTACCTTTTTCTACTTGCCCCAAAATATTTTTGGTACTGATAGCTTTTAATGGAACTAGGTTTTGATTTGGGATTTCTTGCTTTGGTTGCAGGGAGAAGTAGGGAGGTATTCGCAAGCTTTATTTTTACTTACGAACGCTCTGCTCTCTGTGTTTGTGGTAGGCTGCAGGACATCTCATCCCTGACTTGCTGGAGCTGGTTTAGACCAACCCCACATTCACAGGAATTTATATTTAATCTGCTGTCCAGATCGAGTGCTTCTGAGCCACTTCAGTCCATGTGCCGCCTTCTCCTTCCTATTTTGGGCTCCTGGGTGTGCTTTGACGCTTCTTCTGTGTAGCTCAGCCTTCCAAGCTTCAGCTTACGTGAAATCCCCAAGACAGCCAGCTTATGTCACCATCATCCATCAGGGACAGTCACAAAGAAATCTGCAGCTCAGTAGAGCTGCTCTTGCTCCCGTTCCTCTGCGAAGGGCAATAGAAGCTTAGTGAGAAGGCAGGCACACTGCAGAGTTGCGTATGCAACATCATGACATTTGAATGAAAGAAAATAATGTAAAACTCAGATTTGTTACAAACACTACTTTTGAGTATGTGTTATATAAAGCAATTATTTGCTGCTGTGTTAGAATAAAAATTAAGTCAAGCATTGTGTACAGATGTGGTTGTTCTCTTAGCAATATGAAATTACTTTATTCATGAGATGATGTGAAAGTGTCTCCCATAGAGCTTGCCTGAGCATGCGTCTAGGGTACCGAACACAGACAATGTGTGCCTCCTGCCTCTTTCTTTGGTGGAGATTGGCCTCATCCCATTCCCCTTCTGTCTCCTCCTGACAGGGCTGATAGAGGCTTTAAGTGAGGAATTGCAGCTCTTTCTCTTGTTCTGCTAGAATTTCAAAGGATGTCACGTGAAGGGCTGTTTTGCAGAAAGGCTAGCAACTTCTGTGTTCAGCTACAAATGGGCTGTCCTTGCCCCACGGCGAGCTCGGGGCACCGTGCCCAGGTAGTGGTCACGCGTTTCAAAGGAGCCTCATATCCTCTGCTGCTGCTCTGCTGGGTGACCTTGGTCAAGTCACTTTGCCTCTCAGGTCACCTCTTTGCTGTTCCTTGCCCTGCCAGCGTACAGGGACAGGACTGCTCCTGCAGTACAGATGTGAGGCAGACCAGAGGTTCAGTTGGCCCCATGGGCTCCTTGGCAAGTCCCAACAAGAGCAGAAAGAGCACAAGACCAAGGCGTTGCACAGCGACTCTTCTGCCTGCACTGCCTAGCGCGGCAGAGACCTGATCCTCATGACAGCAAGCTGCCACCACAAAAGAGGTGGAGTGTAACACCTTGTGTTACTAATCAGGTAGCTACTATCTGCTTCTCAATCCCTTCTGGCCTTTACCAGATCTATGTGCTATTTGTTTCCTAAACAACATTGTACCATGCTGTTAAATAACGTGAGATTTTTGTGCTTGAGGAGCTGGATGCAGGGCTGCTCTCTTAAATGGCTGTTGTTGTTCTGTGTTGCAAATTAACAAGATTGTTGTTGGTTACAAACCCAGTGCAATCAACTTGCTACAGAAGTTGCAAGAGAAATCTTCAGCCCACATCACAGGCTCTTCTGATCCCTTTCGCGGTGCACAAAGCCATCGCTGCCAACGCCTTGCACAGACACACTCGCACAGCTTTTTTCTGTACAGAAGCAGGGCTTGAGGTGTCTGCAGGGCTCTGTCACCCCAGCCAGAGTCACCAGTTGGGAGTGCCCAAGGGAGTAGTCTGGAGGTAATGGAGTCCTGGAGAAACCTGCTCTGTGCCCTGCCACCTTTGCATGCGGAGTTGGCTCCCACCCCCCCAGTGCCAGGCTGACCTCCCCTCACCGGTCGGAGGATGAGTGGCTCCTGGGGCTGCTCCTGGGAGCAGCGAGAGGCAGGCAAGCCTGAACTCCCTGCAGATCCCACAGGGAGGGTCCCAGCATGCCCACTGCCTTTCTACCCTAACCTGGCACTTCTCTCACTTTTCCTCATGGTGGAAAGAACACCTAGAAATAACCCTGGACCTAAGCCTCCATCCAGGGACCTACTAAACTTGCATCGAGTTACGTTTTAAAAAAGCTTGACATCCCTTCTGCCCCTCCAGTCCTGCCCTTCCTGGGCCATGCTGCTGTAGTGAAACCCCTCCGTTAGCTCAACATTGGATGGAGGAGGTTTCTACTCCCCTGGGACAAAGGAGACTGTCAGGCTTGTTGCTTGGGGAATGTGCCATCCCTGGAGCAGGGCTCAGTGCTCTCTTCCTCCGATGAAGATGGGGACTCTGCTGACCAGCCAGCTGCTTGTGCAGATAATTGCAATATCAGTGAGATACAATTAATTATGTTTATTTCATGGTCAGTTATGTTCAAGCTCTTACAGAGACATCTTTATTATGTTAAATTATAATTAATTAAATCACTGATTCTGGGGAAAGATTAGCATCTAAAAGCTATGTAAGACTTACAAGGCTTGTCTATTTAGTAGTGCTTGACTGACTTGTAAAGGCTTGATCTTGCTAAGTCAAGAATGAAACATGAAGTGCGTCAGCCACAAGTGAACTGGATGTAGGACCTGCATAGGCGTTTGTACTCACTTCACACATTGCTGGTAACTGCCTGCTTCAGTTTTGCTGGTGTGCCTGAACTGTCCTGGATATAAACTGGCTCAGCTGGTGGATGGTCAGCTGAGAACAGCTGTGATGTGCCTGAGAAGGGCAGCCAGGAGGCAGTGCTTTTGGGGGCAAGGCGTTCATTTTGGTACCTGTGGCAAGGGGTGCTTGCATAACATGGAAGTGGGGGTAGCTATAGCATCTCTCTCCCGTATCAGAAGTACTCCTGCAGATGAGTACTGCCCTTCATCCCTCCCTGCCCACCACTGGGAGACAGGTCCTGTGCAAGTGGATTTGGCAGATTTCTGGAAGGTGAGAAAATATTTCAATTTTTACCTTGACTGTCCTGAAATTTCAAGGTGTTGAGGTGTCACAGTTGTCGTGGGAGCTGAAAGATTCTCTAATCCATATTCTTTATATCTGCTAACTAAAAGATGGAGCAGCACTGCACCCAAATATTCCAGCTAAAATTGTACCAGCAATATGTTTGAAAGCAGATAATTTTGCTCCTGCAGAGGCCAACAGGAGATAGTGGACCAGCACCCCAGTCAACTTCTGAACATAGGGCTTACTATTCAGTGTCCATACTTTTCAAACAACTTTTGGAAGTAAACTTTCATGGTTGAACACAGTTTTTGTAACCTGCTCTTCCTCTCTGTCTTCCTGCCTGTTCCCATATCAGCATAGATGTTCTGACAGCTCAGACTAGTGTTTTATTTCTGTCGTTCCAGTTTTTATCACATATTGTTAGATCAAGATGGTCGTCTGTCTCTCTTTGTTCATTGAATCTGCTATCGTGTAAAAGAAGCACTGACAGAAGGGTATTATCTCATCTACAAGTATTTATCAGCAAAATCCTCACTTACCCCAAAGCAGCGCAGTTCCATCTATGCTATATGTGGATGTCTCCACTGCGGTGAGAACAGGGTTTTCCATCCTTGTGAAAGCCACAGCCCACAGGGCATGCCCTAGGTCAAATGTCCCAGAGTAATTCTCTCTTTGAGTACAGCTCTCAAAACAAGGTTTGCTTTCCACTACACGGGCTTTCTCCCCCATTTTTGGCGGGAATGTTCTTTGGAGAGGGACTCTAAGTAACACCTGCGCTGTGCAGGGGAACTGTCACCACAGCTCTGCAGCAGATCACGTTTGGTGTTAGAATGGGTAAGATCAGCTCAGTCCCATCTCCAGGCACCCAGCACCCATAAGATCGAAAGCAGGATGCAAGCCTCCTGTCGTTGGGTACCTTTGGCTGACAAAATAAACATGAATCCATTCTGATCTCCTCACCTGTCTCCTGTTTGTCAGAGTTGAGACTGAAGCTGCAGGAGCAAATGCCCCACGTCCACCAGGTGCTATGTTGCATTGATACTGACTTTTAACTAAAAAAAGTCTCCGTTTGAGTCCCATAATGTGTAACTGCTATTTACCCCCTTCTTTTCAGTTCTTTATGGGCTTTGGAGTGGGGGAAGAACTTGCTGTAGGAGGAATAATGGGGGAAACCCACTCTTTTCCTTCAATTTCCTTTTGTCTTGCAGGAAATAAATGACAGGCTGCAGCTGGCAAAGAAGGGGCCGTGTATATTTATCATGTGTAGTTCCCCTTTGATTGGTAAGTGTCTGCCCTGGCTTATGCTACTCATGTTAATTCACAAAATCCATGTCTTGGTTTTATTTACTTATTTCTTTCCCCTGAGGGAAAACAACCTTGTAAATTCTCGTGGCTTTTTTTTGAGAGAGGAGTGTATTGAATTCCCTGGTGGTGTAGCAGCTTTTCAGACTTCCCTCGTCCTCAGCGGACAAGGGGGTCTGTGCACTGTCCACTGCCAGGAACTGACAACTGCAGCATGCCTCTTCTTTGACTGGAGAGATTCACCTGAACACTTAATTACAGTATTTCATAGCATATTTAGATGGGACTAAGCAGGTACAACTCCTTTGGCGTGTGGGGTGGGTGTCTTGCTCTGGATCCAAGCTGCCTGTTTGTTTTTAAACATTATTAGAGTTCAGATTATATTGCTTCCAGCTGCTTTCCCAAAGCCCAAATACTGCCAGGGTCCCACATGATGTCCCTTTTCTGCTAGACTGTGGCTTCCTATAGAGAGTTCTTCAAAGACCAGTTTCAACAAAAATTGTTTTGGAATATAATTGCCTCTCACCCCCTTAAATTTCACTGTGCTCCAAAGAGTTTCCTGTAAATAGATCCCATTCTTTAGAGGAGCCATGCTATTCTGCTGCTCTGATGGAAGCCAGCCCTCACCAGACTCCGCTCCATTAGCAGTTTTTGGACAGGCAGTGCTTAAGTAGCTTGTTATGTACTAAAACGTCACATTTCTTCTCCCCACCACCGCTTGTGCTGATATTCAACTCCTGCAGGAAACCATATGGCTTCCAGAAGCCTACCCACATACCTGTACGTGCCTACGCAGTCCATGAGTCACACTTACTGTTTGGATGCCCACTGAATCATGCTGAAAATCTGTGAAATTTCCACATCTATTTTCCATGTAATCTCTTAAGAACTTTAGACAGTTATGCATAACCATTTGCATATGTATGATTTTTCCTATTCTGCTTTTAGTTTCACAGGTGGTAATGCAACGGCACTTCTTACTTTGAAGAAAATTGAATCTAGATGATTGCAGAGCACTGACTGCAGCCGTTTCAGGCTATGGCATCAAACTGGTAAAGCGAGAGCCTTTTGAAAGCAGGGCTTTAGGAGCAGAAAGACCAACACACAAACCCATGAACATGGCCAGTTGCTTTAACGCTTTCTCGCTGCTCTGGCAGAGCCATACCTGCTCGCTGTTGGGCTTTGGTGGGTTTCTGTGTCCAAAGGGAGCTGCTGCGCTGCCTTCAGCACCTGGAGCCTTTGCTGTGCTAAGGCCTGGTACGGATGGAGCACACTTGGATTGCTCCAGCGCATCCTGGGGACCAACCGAGGCCAGCAAGGCTCAGGGCAGAGGGGCAGATACCTATCTTCATGCCATCAGCTCCTCAGCTGCATGGACTCCAGCCCCAGACAAGTCTATCTGCCCTTTATCGGTCTCATTACATGGTAATTTTGCCTCTGCAGCACAGGCAACGTGTCAACTTTGCCAGTTCCTTTTTGCTGATGAAAGTAGAGAAAAGATAGATCTTCCATCTTCCCCTACAAAGGGCCAGCACTGAAGATGCATTATAGCCCAAACTAAGAACAGCAGCCCGGAGGTTTGCTGCAGCAGCTATGAATGATGTAACCAGCTATGAATGATGTAACCAACCTGCCAGAAACAGAGGTATTTTTGCAGTTGGACCCCAAATGCTAGCAGCGTTAGGTGTTAAGCAGAAAAATCTCATGACTAGTCTAAGGGGAAGAAATGTGTAGATGCATGCTCCGCAGCAGAACAGTGTGAGTTGGCTGTTTACATTAAAAATATCCATGTTCCCCTCATAAGCGTTCCCCAACCTAATGATATTTTTGTAGCCTTATAGAGCCAGAAAAAGTGTCAGAGGCTACCTGTGAGCACTTTGTATAGCTGGAAGAAGCAATGTGAGATTGTAGGGAACATCTTGCTGTAATTTATCATAGTAAAATTGCCAGAAATATCCATTAGGGCAAACAGTCTAGCCATCTCCCCCACTGTGAGAGAATATGTTACTTTACTCATCTGCCCAAAAACGTTGCTCAGTGGACACAGGGACTTTCCTTGTACTGTTGTGAAGCGTGTCTGACCTGGAAATCTGCAAATGGGCACGCAAAAACATTGCTAATTTAGACCCTTCTCACTCTCCATTCAGATTGGTACTGTTTCAACAATTTCACAATTCAAATTTTAATTCATAGAATTAAAAAAAAAACCAACCCACAGATATTTTGAAAG
>NW_009623863.1:53168-65479 GCF_000690535.1 Cariama cristata
AAACCTGGATAACTTGCTATATAGTATTTAGTCAAACAACATTGATAAGTGATAGTGACTGAAAGGACTTAGAGTCTGATGGCTGCTCTGGAGCAAGTTTGTTTCAGCCCATTTCCCGCAGGGCAGGTGTAATGAGGGGAGGCAGTTTTGGTATTTCTTATCAGCAATCTTATCTGAGACACTGTAAAGGAAATGTTTGCATTCTTCTGTGGCAATGTTCAGGTGCTTTGTAAGAGAGCTTAAAGAAAGCTTTCCTTTGGCTGCCTGCACAGCATCTGCCCTGGGAGATTATGGAGTTCAGGAGCGGCAATACAGAGCCCTTCAAAAACTTTAAAGGCATTTTCACTGATACTAAAAAATCAGTTTTAGTATGATTTCAGTGAGCTGCAAGGTATACTACATACAAATAGAGCAGGAGAGTAGAGAGTAGAGTTAAAGGATCATCGGTGTATGAGAGGACAGGAGAGCTTCAAGAAAAAGCTTCACTGAAAGCTGCTTTGACGCAGAGGGTGCAGGGATGCTGGTGTGCTGAACCCCAATACAGCACTGCCAGGGGAACTGTTCTGCCTGCAAATGGTACCTCACCACCAAATAGACAGCTTCTTGAAATAGTGGCAATAACATGCTAGCTAATAAGAAGAGGAATAAGAAGTTGAAGTGTAAGTAGAGATGAAATATCCTACCTGAATGCATGCTTTTGCAGAAGCAACAGAAGTTAGCCTAGTGGTTGGTTTTAGGAAGATTTGTTCCGACAAGTGCTGCTGGAGGGATTGGTGTAACAGATCTGAGCCTTTCTAATGTAGCTCTTTAGTAAGGAGAAGAAAGTTTACAGGTTGTTTCCGGCAGACTGTATGATCACTTACAGCAAAAATAAATGCTGTGGCGGAGTGCCCAAGTCCCAGGAAGCCTTCCAGCAGTCCCTGAGGGGCTTTGCTGCCCTGTCAGCCCCAGCGGCTCTCTGTAAGAGAGCGCATCCTACTTACTGGGCAGCCCTCTCCCCAGTTCCCAGGGGCATTTCTGAAGCTGTCTCTGGTTCAAGCCAAGAGAGCTTAAGTGATCTTAGCTGTTCAGGGGAACTTGATCCCCAGGTGAGCCTCCAAATAACTCCTAGGGTAAAGGTAGTGTCCCCTTTTGTGCAGCTTTCCAGGATGAAGAGGCCACCAGGAGCAGCAAGCCTGGTACACATGTGATGAGGCTGGGCACCCCACATCTCTGGTAGCTTGTGCTACTCAAACTAGCAGGGACTCTGTTTTGCACTTCCCACACACCACCTCATCTCATCTTTCCTTCTAGCTGAGTGGTTTTCCTCAAATGGTCTGTGGATCTCTGTAGGATGGGCTGCTTTTAAGGACATTGTAAAAATGAACCAAGAAATTAAGCCTATTGATTAATCAGAGTCTAGAAGCAACTCCTCAGGTCTGCATGGACATTGAAAAGTTTTTAGGGGTCTGTAAAATGAAAACCTGTGTTCTGCTTTCAATATAATTGCTGAAACTGTCATGGTACGAGGCCAATGATTTCATTCTGACTGTGGTGATTGTGGGGTGATTTCCCTGGCTTTAACAGTGACACTGTTGTGAGGGATTGGACTTTGCCTGCCTGGGCCACCAGGCTGCTTTCCGCTGTGGCCACCAGCGATGAAATGGAGTTAGTCCATGTGTAGGCTGTTAAAATCTGCAGGGTATTTGGAGCAGTTTTCTATGTTTTCCACATTTTCAAAAGTATTTTCTATCCATCCAAAGAGTTTACAGAAATAACTTGCTGCAAAAATATAAAAAGCAGCAAGCGTTTGTATTGTGTGGAAATGTTAATTTAAACTTATTGGGGCTAGACTAGGTAGTTTACTTACTAGCACTTATTGCACGGGTAGTGAAATTTCTGAAGCACCATGAATCAATAAAGGCTGAAAGTCAGCCGAGTCTCCTTTGGTCCCCTTGCTGGTATGACTGCAGCCAGCACGATGTCGTGGTCTGGCGTGGAAAGCACAGTGCCGTGTACGCTGGGGCAGTGTGGAGCAGGCTAGCAGCAGAACCGAACACTTCCTGGCTAACTGCAGAAACTCAAATGAAGTCCACATAAGGAATCAAGCAAGTGAGATCTGAGGGGGCTGCTTTATTCTCACGCAATGTCCCTTTGATGCTTGCAGTTCCGTGGGCCTATATAAAAAACAGACACAATGGGTATCTAGCAGCTAATTCCAGCCACAGATAGAAATTAGCACACTTTAGTTGCTAATTCCTTGAAGGCATGAGCTGCTTCTGATATCAATATGAGCATCTGGCTCACTGTGCAGAGACTACCCACAAAATGATCATTTTTAGTTACATTAAGCCAAAGCGGGGAAAAATGAAACCTGCAGAGGCAAAGATGCATCGGAAATTCACTGGAACTGCACTGAGGATGTACCCTGCATAAATAGCCTTAACGAACAATAATTAACACATCCAGAATGTTTCATCATATTGTTAAAGAGAATAGAAACCGAGTTAGTTAATCCCATCTGAATTGTAATGTAATGCCATAAATAATGATACAGTTTTCTTTCTTTGGACTGCTGGTTTTGTTTAAGTGACAGAACGTCTTCAGAGAGTCTAAATTAACTGTTCACAATGAAACTGGATGCTTCCTCCAGCATGTGATAGAAACATAATCAAATGAGATTTTAATTAATAATTGAGTAAATACTTAGTGAGTTTCTGAAGTGTGAGGCATGCTCTACATCTGCATGATGCCAGGAGATGTATGAGAATACTGAGCTGTTTCTGAGTAAGAAAGTAATTAGGAGTCCTTGAATCCAGACCAACAGTGGAGTGAGCTCTTAAGTCTACCCTTAGTGCACAGACCTGGAAGTTCATAGCAATCCTAGAGCAGAAACTTAAATTCAGTGCAGTTTTGACAAGAGGAATACCACTCTTCCTCACTAGCTGATTTTTGCCCCTTCCTTGATACGATTAAATAAAAGCAGTAAAAAAACTCAAACCCAAAACTAGCAGAAGTTTTAGTCTGTCCCCTCCCATTCACCTTACAGTAGAGGAGCATATCTAGTGTTCTACTATGCTAGAGATGTTCTCAGCTATCCAAACAGTCCTCAGGACTCCTGGCTTTCAGCAGCTCGTTACCCTGAAGCTGCTGTACCTCACAATACTGTCCAGACCACCTGCCAGAGGGCCCCAGAAATGTCAAGAATGAAGGCACAAGAGAAAATGTGTGTGAGACAGAATTTACTGGAATAAAGCAAAACCAAAATCCACATCTTTGTACACTGTTTCCCTTCAATATAGAGCAATTTCAATGCAGATACAGCCCAAATCTGGCTGTGAAATTTACTTTTCTATCTAAATAGAGGGTGCAGTCTGTGAGTATCCGAGGTGAAAGGTGCCAAGCCTCTAGGATATGGAATTGAACGGGCAGTCTGTGCACTTAGAGAGCAACATTTTACTGAGTTCAGTCTACTGTGGTGTGTGGCTTCATCACGTCTCGCCTTGAAACCAGCTCAGTGACTTGTCTGCACTCTTCTAGTTAGCAAGCAGCTCCAAACCTCACTGCTCTTGTCCCAGGAAGCTTTCTGGGGGAACGTTGCTCTTTTTCTTCAATAGCCTTGCTGACCTGAGGGTATCCTCTGAGGTTCTCCACTCTGGCCATCATCCCAGAAGCCCTCTTCTGCCGCCTTCTACTGCCAATTCACCTTCACTGAACATGGGTGGTCTTGGTTATATATCACTCTAGGTGAGGTTTCACTCGTGTTTTGTACAGGGCCACGAGGATAATGCTACCTGCTGAAAATCTCTCTCCTGAAGCCTGCATCAATCATCTTCCCCTTTCATGGTCACGTCTCAGTAAGGGCTCACAGTCATCCTGTGTTGAATACCCTCATTTCTTGCCTCTCCCTCCTGCCTAGTAAGACTTTGATCTCTACACTATTCGACTTCACAGCATTTCTTTTGCTGTAGCTCTTCATGTCACCCCATGCTTCTTCTATAAGTCTGTCTCCACAAAGTATAAAATATTTACTGATCAAAGACAAAGGAAAATATTTTACCTTTAAGTCGTAGTCCATGTGGTCTCTGCAACCAAAAATAATTAAAGGAACTTTGCTGCTTTCACCATTAAGCAAATACATAAATGTAACCATTCCAGAAAAGGGGCCTGCACATCACCAAGCTAATGTTTTCTTCTGCCACATTTCTAAGTTATCAGGGAAGTGGGACAACAACTGCAAGCATACACCTGTCTTCCAACTTTTCTTGTACTTATGACTCAGTCTTGGTATCAGACAAACTAGTTACTCAATGTGCCTTGCTGTTGTAATAGCGTAGATCTGAGAAGGAATGTGGTACAGCCTCTGGTGATACCACTTTTTACCCTGCAGAAACCACAGTCATCGTTAGTGGAAGATTCCTCGTGGGGCCCCCCTGCCCCGTAATAATAATCTGAAAATAAGAAAGGTTGATAGATTATTTCCAGAAATGCTGTATTTTGAGGACAAAAAGCAAATGGAAAGAATAGAAGCACTGGAATATCGGTAGTAAATAGCCATGCAGTACTTGTCTGTGAGTGTGCATGTTTGATTACGGCAGCCAGCTTCCCTGTAGCTTTCTGGAGCGTATAGCTGGATTCTTGGACCCAGCTTGAGAAGTTAGCTGTCCATGCAAGCCTTTGCCAAGAGCAGCGAAACAGTTAGGTCAGTGTGTTCAGAAGTAGTTCTGATTCTGAGAGTCTAATATAAGCTCCTTGGGAACTTACCATCAGAAACTGTTAAAATTCCTATTGACCTCAACTTGCAATAGTATTTAATCAGGGAATTGGGGCAAGATATGTGATATGCAAGCTACAAAGCTTAAATGAGCTATCTATCACAGAGGATTTACTGAAAGGACAAACTGGAATCGGCTTGTGAATCAGTAACAGGTTCCTTTGGACTCTGACAACCTCTTTTATATTCAGTAAGAGTAGGCACAATACCATTAGGATTTAGAGGGTGATTTTTGCAAAACCCACATGAGGGCCTTCTGCAAAGTCCTTTCTTGAAGACACAGCAGATTTACAAGGACTTGTAGACATGGTGGCATCAGGTATACGGTTGGACTTGGTAATCTTTGAGGTCTCTTCCAACCATAATGATTCTATGATTCTATGACTTCCTGCACCTAAACACCTATCAAAATACAACAGAATAGCTGTGTGGGCACTGCAGGATGCTCGCTGTTAACCAGAGCTCAGCACTGCTGAATGCTTGTTTCACCTAGAGTGAAGGGTAGGATACATTAGCTGTGGGCAATTTCTGCATCCCCTCGATCCTCTTCATCAGTAGATCCCTGCATAGCTGGACACAATTTTCCAGGTTTTCTCACAGCTTATCCAGAGTTGCTCCAGCTCTGCAGTTGTTCAGTGGGACACTGGAGGACTCACCTCTCAGCTTCAGTCACTGGCAGTCTCTCCCTCCTAGAATGTAAATTATTCATAAAATCCCAAACAAGACAAAACTTTTCTTGCATTCTCTAGCTGCATTCATTTTTAGCACTGCTCTTTTCCTTCACATAGCTGTGTAACATACCTTTATCCTCCCAAAGCTTCTACACAAACAAGGAGGAAGAAAACCCATTAAAGGGAAGGTGTGTCTGATAATTCAATTACCTGCTCACCACCAGTTGTAGCCCTGAGGGCCAGCTGAAGTGCTGGCTCCAGTAACATCTCCTCTCATCTGATCTCTTTGCAGAAAACTTCTACAATCTTGAGCAGCAGGGAGTGAGGAGAGGCAGGAGAAGGGAAGCTTGGGACTTGGGTACCCATAGCGTAGCCTGTAGGTGGTAGCAGGCAGAATGCTACAGATGGAGCTATGGTTTGTCAAGGGCAAACCAGCCGTCTCCTCTCTGTGCTCTTGCTAATAGCTCTCCAGTATGTATTTCTCCAATTGTCTGATGAGTTCAAAAGGAAGGTGTTAGCATAGGAAGAGGGAATTTTAAACAAGCTAGCTGTCATCCCAGGAGAGAGAGGGTTACTATAAGAGCTCCACATGCTCGCTGTGTTTCTGCAGTGTTTGGAAATACTCAGTGTCCAGTGTGAATTAGAATGTCTCAATACCTTGCAAGAAAACTGTTTGTTTGGAGAGCGATTCTTAGCTTTTGATAGAAGCTACTTTCTGACAAGTATGGGTTTGATTCCTATAAAAATCGCTGCCAAACTCCCCTTCTAGTTTTTCCACTCACCTGATCTGTCTACTTGTGTCTGTAGTGCCAAAATACAAAGACTATTTCTTTCTTCAGGTGCATGTGATGGACAACGTGGTGGCAGCAGATGTATGTAGACCTCACTCTTGTGTAAGAGGCGTAAGGCTGGCCACAATCCCATGCTCTCTGCTACAAATACTACATTGTTTGGCTTGGGAAAACAAAGGTATCTTGATGTGATATGCTGTGATGTCATTTTGCTGTGTGCTAATGCATCGCGTGGTTCAGGCACACCACTGTCTGTACTCCCGGGATGGTTAGGCTCGTACAGATGTCTGAGTTGACGCTAGGATGGTGCACCGACTCTGGCCAAGGTAGCTTCACCAGAGAGCAGCTGCCTGAAAATCAGCACAGAGATAAACACAGCCATGGCTAGCCGCTCCACTTCAAGGCATGCTGTGGACTGTGCCACAGAAATAAGGAAAAAGCACTAGAGTAAAAGTGGCTTCTGCGCTTTCCGGGAGAAGGTGCTAGTTTGCATAGCCTGTGTCTGAATCCCACAGGGAGGTTTAATAGCACTGTCTTGTGTTTTGTCTGAATTAAATAACCTTGCTATTTTCAGGGGATTTGTTATATGTTCATATGATGTGAAGAGTTAAATTTATTTAGAATAGGTTTTGTTTTAATTTGGTAACACCTGATCATAGAAAAATTTCCAAATTAACTTTCTAAACACACCTGTTAGCATTTGATCAGGCAAAACCCAAGGCGACTGCTGCACTCATCATAGGAACACACTGCTGAAGAGCATCTAACCCGCTCGTTGAGGGTTGATTCCTTGGGTCAGGTTTTCACGCAGACAAACTTGTTCCGTATGATATGCTGACCTCTCTGGATAATTTGACTGGGAAAGTTCAAATCGGCCGGTTATATAATGATGTTTATCTTTACATCAGGAAGGCAACTAAGAAGCTGTTAAGCTGATATTATATAACACAGCCCTGATTATAGAAAGTGTGGAGGAAGATGATCTAGGTTGATGTGTGTCATATTGGCACTAATTGTTAACAATTATAATTAATATTGTTTTGTATGCTTTTGTTTTTGATGTTTTGCAGCCTTCCAGAAGGCATTGGAGCATTAGCAGCCAGGCACTGAACTTTAATTGTTTACAGAAATTCCTATTACACTATTCTATATGTTAGGTAAATACATGTAAATAAAATATTCCAAATAATGAAATAGCAGTCACATATCATTTCCTATAATGCTCTAGTTCCTGAGGTTGCTGGGATAACAAAACTTACTCTTTTGTAGGACTGTGAACCATCCCAAACTGAATAGATATACCTTATTACAAGAGCAAAAGAAAGATGAGATGTCTTTATACACATGGCATACAATTGAACTAGAGCTTAAACAACTTCACAGCACACAAACTGCACAATGATAGGGGAAAACCCCAACAATTTTTTTTTTAAATTAAAAAAAAGACCAGTTCTCTCTTATTCTGCCTGTAAACAGGAATGTGTTCATCTACTAGGCATACTCAGCTGGACTCTCTAACCCTAAGAATAAAGGCATCCCTGTGTTCTGATCAAGATTGAATTAACCTAAGACAAGTTTCAGTTATGAGGAAAAACACTGGATATAGAGTTCACAAATTAAAAATATGAAGCTTGTATTACTGGGGAAACTGTCTTCTCTGTATAAGTTAAAATCAAACAATCATCAGAGATGTGTAAGATGATCCCATAAGAATTCTATTGAGTAGGCTTAATTAAATAAGCTAAACTGTGATTTTTAATAAAAATTTGATTTTAACAACTGAAATAAGATTGGATCCTTCTGTGTGTGATAGGCAGCAACTTATTTTACCCACAAGAACAAAGATGGTAGCAAAAAAGTGAGCTGGTGTTTTGACTGTTAACGGTATCTATGACAGGTATGTGACTCATTGGGTTGTGTGACACCGTAAATGTACAATATAATGAAAAGAGTAGCTTTAATCTTTAGTAGCCTCACTAAAATTAGCTATATGTAGAAGCTCTTGCAGAAAAAAAGACATGTGCTACCATGCCATACTTTCATTCAAGTGGAATGCTTCTGTAAGAAGTTATTTTCATCTCTTATAACCCACAAAATTGCAGATGATAAAGAAAAGGCACTCTCCTGATAAGACAGCTTCTGGAAGGTAAGGCTGTGGCACATGATCCAATCTTATCAGACATCAGAGAATCCAGATGAGTGGAGGCATAATGAACAAGCTAACTTCACTTAGGCTTCATTCCTTATTAGCCAGGGGAAATTAGGCTTCATTCGTTTCATTGCTTCCCCAGGTAGCTGTGAAGCCTTGCACTGAGTTTGCAAGGGAATTGAAGTGAAAGCTTTTCTGCAGCTGCCAGAGATCCTTTTATGAGTAACAATTCCCAGTTCTGTATAAAAAAGGGAAATCATCTGCTCTGTATACTATATGGTGACTGATATACTATCTGGTGACTTTGGGCATTAACCAGATGACAAATATAAGACAGAAAGTATCAATTTTCTTGTTCTTGTCTTTTATTAGTAAGCCCAGTATAAAAAAACTCTTGAGTTTTACTTACTGCTCTTCAACAAGCAGTAATTCTTTTTGCTAAAGTTAATAGTATCAATTCTAGCAATATGCCACCTTATATACTGGTGTCGGACTTGAAATAAATATGAACACATGTGCCAGTATCCATGGAGTTAGTCTACCCCACCTTCTGCTGTAATGGCATTTGTCTGAGCTCGTTACTATTGTATTTTCTTGACCATACCAATAACCGTAAACTTTTGCAATGCGATGATGTCTGCTGTACTTTTTGTCTTGGTTTTCAAATGGTTGTTGGTGTGTTGATTGGTGTGTTATGTGTGGATCTAGTGAATATTTCTAGTTCATCATACCTCTTCAGTTACTGTGTGGGCTGCCAGCTGCAACACCTCTTCTTATATTGCCATTTTGAGCAGTCCATGCATTTGTCAGCTTGTTCCAGTAGGACTTAAGGGGTCCACCAGGTAGCTGGCATGAAGTCAGAGCCCTCCATGTCATGTTGCCCTGCCTGTGACCAAAGTGTGACTGCTGCAAGACATACGAAGCCTGACAACATTCCTCTTCCCCGAGGTGGGGTGTCAGCTGTACAGGTGACGTTTCTAGAGCGGAAAGAGCCATTTCCAAAGTGGTGGCTGGCAGCTGGCCTGCCTTGAGGAGATAGGAGCTGGTGTACAATCAGGTACAAATCCTTGGCAGATGTCACTACTGTGATCGTTTTCAGACCATGCAGCTGCCAACAAGCTCTGGCATAGTTTCTCAAAATGGGAAAGCATTATCTCTGTTTCACTGTGGGTTTGTAAACTGGGTTTATTAGCCTTTTGCACAGGGCCTGCTTTTCCCTGTGTGCACAAATGTCATGGGCTAGGATCAGGTGGCTGTTACGAAGTTTCTCCACACCTGGGCAACATCCTTGGGCTGCGCTGGCCTCCTTGCTGCCAAAAGCTGCCTGCTCCCATATTGTGCATCCCCGCTAGGCACCATGTCCTTCACCAGGCAGAGCAATACATGCGCTGTAGTGAGTTGTCTGCCCCTGCCAGAGGTACGGTCCCAGATGGAGTGTCCCACGCAGGCTGCTGGCAGTGGTCACAAAAGAAAGGATTTTAACAGTGAGATCTGAAGGCAGGGAGAGGGGGCCATCGGTCAGATCCTCAGCCGCTTCTGGGGCCAAGAGGGCTACAACGGCGACAAGCTGCTGCTTTGTATAATTGTTCTGGATTTCCTACACCAAGGGTCATCCTGGCACACAGCCAGGACATGTTGAGCGCAGCATAATACTGACTTGTATGCTGACCACACCAGTCACAATTTAAGTACAAACCTTTCTGTATGCTGCCTATAACGGTTTGATTTAAATGATACTGCTTAAGCTGTGGCACAAACGATGCTCTGGTTGTTACTGAGTTTTCCCCTCCTCCAAGGGAACTACACAATTTCCTGAAACTGGAGCCTGAAAAAGTCGACGTGTAATACAGGACAGTTGTGGAACACTGACTCTTACTGCAATGTGCTAGTAAAAATGCAATTTTCCATTCATGGGATATTTTCTATATGCGCTGGAATTTCAAAACCATTTTATTATACTGAAGTTTAATACTCTGCTTTCTGGTTCAACTACTTTCAATCAACAAATATACTCCTAGAACTGAAACAGAAGTGACCGGAACGAACACCACTCTCTGAGGTACAATAAGTCTCACCTAATTGCTTCCTGGCTTGCTGATCCGTCATCCTGACCCCCTCTTTGAAGTTTTCTTTTTTTTTTTTTTTTTTTTTTTCCATGGAGCATTAGTAACAAGTGAGAAATGCTGTCTCAGGGTGTTACATATGGGATTATTTCTCTATCCCCAGCACAATGACCGTATGTAATGGGATTATCTCTTACTTAAAATGCCTTGGAAACATCAAATCCTGTTTATGAAAAAGTAGTTTCTTTATGATCGTTCCTTTAATTGCAGAATTTTTTTTTTTTTTTTTGCTTTGTAATAATACATTTTTGTCAGTCAGCAAAACCAACCTAACTGCTGCAGATGTCTCTTTTCTGCTAGCTAAATTTAGGCTGTTCTTCCTCTCCTTCTGTATATATATTCCTCTGACTTCAAGATGACTATGGCCCCTTTAGAGTACATTTATTGCTGTTGTAAACAGTGAAAACTGATGAGGCCAGATGATAGAGGCTTCTGCCAATGTCCCTTCTTAGCATGCTTTCATCTCAAAATACACGAATGGGTATCAGTTAGTGCCAAAACTCTGAAAAGTATGAAAATACAACTAGAAAGGAAGAAAATGGGAAATGTGTGTCAGCACTAAATGTATAGTCTGTTTTCCTCAGTGAGGTATGTGAACAATTTCACAGTACATAGCTGTGGGAGGAAAAGAAACTCCTGGTGCAAATCTAAGCACAAACCATGGGAGTATTAAGAAGAGGGGATTGAGAGAGAGAAGAGAGGCCTTTTCTAGATCTAGATTAGATTTGTTGCAGCGTAAATTTTCTTTAAGATTAGGACTTTGCCACAGCCAAATCTAGTCCTGATGTTTAGGCTTCAAATTTGCAAGAGTTGCCCAGGAGATTCTTTTTAGGTACCTGGAGTAAGGTCTTGTACATTTTCAGTTGTGTCTAAATCAAAAAAGTGTAAATGGAGATGCAAACTTGAATCAAAAAAATCACATCAGCAGGATTTGCTTTGAACTTCGAAGTCTCTGCCCCTCATATGCAGATACATACAAGTTTTGAAGTGTTTCAGATCCAAGGTTCTGTTTGATTGTCCATCTGATTGAGAAATAAGTAACTTTCCCCCTCAGTGCAAGCATTTGAGTTACCCCTAAATTCACCAGTTTTAATATACATTTTCCCTTTAATGGGCATCTAGAATGTGCTGCAAAGATCATTTCCCTCACGCATGTTTCCATCCAAGTCACCCGTCTCTGTGCTCTGTCTTCTCTTTGCTATCATGCAAACAAGCAAGCTGTTTGCATTGCCTTTGAAGGTACCTCATTACCATTTCCAAGCCAGTTTTGAGAAAGTGGCTTTCATGATTCTGATCGGTCCATGATGTGTATCATGAGCCTATACAACCCATTTCTTAAATTTTCAAATACCTAAGGCTTTTTGTGCGTTCTCCCACGATGTGCTTATGTTAACCTTATCTTCCTACTTAACCGCAGCAAAACTATTTCTTTACCCTTCTTCAAAAATCCCCTTCCTCTCCTTCTCATGCTCTTCTTTGCCAGGATGACTGAAGGAAAAAACCAGCAACAGGTGGATGCCAGTGCTCCGTGCATTGCTTATTGTGTAGGCCAGTAAGGTCTGTAAGGTATCTTGTCTTCCCCTGCCTGTTTCATGATTTCATCATGTAATTAGGCTATCAGCTTCCTGGAGCAAGGAACATCTCTAACTGTGTATTTTTACAGTAGGCAGGACAACAGGAGCTGATCCATGCCTGGAACTCTTACGGTATTAGTGCCAACACAGTTATTTAGTCCATTTTTGCCCGTTAACTCCTGCCAGCTGCATACACGTTTGGCAAACGGCAGCTAAAGGGGGATAACCGACACTGCCAAGTAACTTCGGC
>NW_009623864.1:0-10804 GCF_000690535.1 Cariama cristata
CGGCCCCGCTCCGGCAGACCCGAAGGCTTTGTTCTCCCCCGTTTAGGTCTCACGGGCGGTGGTGTCTTTGTTTAGTGCCGGCGTCGTGCTCTGGTATCGAGGGCCCGGCACAGGGCGGCAGGGGTGGAGTTGCAGTTACTCTAGAGAAACGCTTATGTTTATAAAAACACCGGGCTTTTTTATGGAAAAGAAAGTAATAAGATCACGAGTGAGAGAAGGAAAGGTAAAGAAGGTTATATTTCCAAATGATGGGGACAGCGGGTGAAAGGCTGAGGAGTTAAGATCCCCTCTTGTTCAGAGCCGCCTTTCCACTACTGCTCAGACTTCACAGGCTGCAATTTCAAGTACTCTTTGGATCTAAATATTTTATCATTATCATTATTTCTTAAAGAGTAGGAAACCCATGTAACAAGTGGAACAGAAGGTTCTTCCATCTGTAGCCTCTGTGCATGTAAGGTTCTAGCCTCTGGCACAGTAAAAGCTATATTGTATCTTCTCCCTTAATAGCCTGAAGATAGATTTTGTGTGAGTGCCTCACCAAATCAGTCGGGTGTCTCCATGTCCAGACAAATTAACAAAAACAGTCTGTATCCACTTTATGAACTACAAAAAGAGACACCGATATGCTAATTTTATTGTGACAAAGCAGTTATTTCCATTTAAAAGAAGAGGAAGATGGCCTGTTAGCTCAGATTAATCAATGGATTTTAAAATTGGGTATGTTTGCGTTTATCTCAGAACAAAGCATGAGGAGATACCCAAGTTCAACACTCCATAACTGATTTACCACCTCCAGGGACAGGACTGCTTTTCGAGTTTCCACGGGCACTGCTAGAATTGGGTCGCAAAGCACAGGAAACTTGGAGAGACGCACCGCAGAACCAGATGCTGGGATTTGTGTTAGGTAAAAATATATCATTCTAAACGCAGTCCCACGTTAGTTGCTTTAGAATGCCTGACAAAGCTGTAGTTATTTCGTTTTTCCAGGAATACAGGCATTTTGTAAGCTGTACCACCCAAGATATCAATCCTTACTCTATACCAAGATGAAAGATCTTCTGGGAGCTACACTAAGTCTGGAGCACTCCTGAAGTAATATTTCCCTGTTTTTTTACAAATCCCTGACCATCGTCAGAGTCCAGTTCCTATTAGAGGCATAGTCTAACTATGGGAATAGTCATCAAATTGAGTGTCCTATCTCTCTGAATATTCGCTGGTTGTCTGCTGAAAGCTGGTTACCAGACGATGGGTTTTCATGATTATAGAGATAGAACAAGAGAAAAAAGGAAACTGTGATGGACTTAAAATAAGAGAGGGGTGACAAAGCTGAAAACATTCCTATCACTACTTTTCCTTGCAAAGAGTTTGCTTTAGTAGTCACAGTTAAATGAAATCACAAACGGGAGGGGAGGTCACCTTTTTCACTCAGCAGACATGCCTAACTCTACAGAAAAGTGAAATTCCGTGTGAGAGAAGTCACGCGAATCACAGCAATAAAGTGAGGGCTCACACTATTCTGACACCAGATCCCCTGGAGGAGATGCAAAAGGAAGGGAATCCAGTCAGGGCTCTACCGTAGCCAAAGCCAAGAACACTCTAGTGTAAGGCTGACAGAGATGGTTTCCATTATAATCTCTCCCGCCTTGTTGGGGAGAAAAGGAAGAGATACAGCTGTTGATTGATCCTGTCGGGATCAAAACTGGCTATGGCAGGTTAAAGCAGCAGCTGAGACATGTTAATGTCCAAGCTGAGACAGATGAGAATGAGGGAATAACTATCAGATGGGAATAACCCATTCTCTCCACCCAGGGCATCTTACCTGAGGCCTGGAACTGCCTCTGTAAAAACTGAGGATGATGCACGGTTCTTGTAAGGTGACATGAGCCAACACAGCATTATACAACTGCTAATTATTGTATATAGTGTATTGCCCTTTCGGCACTTTAACAAGCTTCAGTCAAAGGGGGGATATATTTCTTTTTGCTAAAAATATTATAAAGTCTGTTCCTTTGTTTAAAAATAAAGAAAAATGCAGAGGTTTTAAAACATTCAGCAGAAATGATAAATTATTGAAATAATAAAACTATGTTAAGTTTATGTTTTGAGGCCATAAAACATGCCTTTCTGAAATATTCCTGAAATACTAATGCAAATAAGGAAATGTACTGGCAGCAAGGGAGAAGCCCTAAAAATATTTTAAGCCCAAGATTTTCTTTGAAACTTTTGTAATTGGAAATTATAATTATAATGCCTATGCTCCATTAGACTTCTACAACCAACTCTCCCCATTTGGGAAAGCTGCAATATTCTTGATTCCCCCTGAACACATAAGTCACCTGCACTCCTAATTCCAAAATCTTTACTTTTTTTCAGCTGAAGTCTATAATGAAGCCTGCAAAAGATGTGTCTGAGCAAGAGACCAGGACCCAATATATGGATTTTTCTACGAGGCAAGAAACACTAATTGAGTTGAGAACTGTACAAAGTGAAGCACTGCTATCTGGTGGCCAAAAGGCACTGATGATTTTTTTTTTTTCTGTCAAAAGACAATATACTCTCTCAATCAAACATCCTTGGATAGCAGTGTGCTCTAAGAGCTTTCATGATGCTGAGATATAGTGTTAAATATTATTGTTAAATCCCCATTGTTCTGCTTCCTTTCTTTTTTTCTAGGTCTGAATAATACTCAGCACCTTTCCCAGCTAAATACATAATATTTGATGAGAAAGCTTAACAAAGAGAAGGGAGAAAACTACTTTGACTTTTTAAGTTAAATGTAAGTTCATCTGTGTATTCCAGCGGTGACTTTTAAGTTGATTGAACTTTGTAATAGGCATAACTTTCGATCTGGTGATCAGAAGCAAAACTTGTGCGGCTTTCTAAAGATCAGCTAAAATGACTAGAAAAAAAAAATTACTCATCTATAAAAGGAAGCAGAGAAGTAGTCTCCAAGACATATAAGTAATGTATTTAATTTTGGACAAGCTTTCGCTAAATAAATGTAGTCAGAGCATTGAGCGGAATTCATGAGAACTAATTTTGACTTAACCATTAGTTTACTCCTGCCTTTTATCTGACAATCTTGATCCATCTAAACTTAAATATTTTAGGAGCATCAGATGCCAATGAGAATCACTGGATCCTGTGCTCCCAACCAGCTCTTCACTACCCTTGGCTGTGCATAAACTGGAACTTACTACACGCTTGGGGCGCATCCCAGGGTCTTCATCCATTTCAAGCTCATGCTAGAGTGCACTGCAGCTCTCAGTACTCACCTGCATCATATTATGAGTTATTTTAGTTAATACCCATCTGTGAACATGTTATACATTTATATATTAGAACCTGATCTTTTTTCGGACAACTTCGAAGAGAGAAATCCAGCTTTGTAGTGTGTATCGACTAGCACATATATGGTGATCTATGCTGACATCATTGGTGATAAGTGTCTTTGATGTCCATTTTTGCCATATGGATTTTGCCTTGAGAAACTCACAGGTCAATATTTTCTAATATATAGGAACACTGTCTTTTCATAAGTTAGGCTGGCCTTTCTCTTCCTACTTGTTTAGCAGAAAGGAACCTAGCCTGCAGCAGCATCAAACCTCCAGTCATATAATCAAAATTTGCAGGCTTTTTTGAAGTGCCCTTCCTTACGGTTGCACATTCACTATCATTGCAGAACAAGACTGAAATACTGATGGGAGCTGGCTGGTTGAAACTGGTTTTACACAACTGGACAAAGCTGTTTGGCATGCGTCTTCGGTAAGAATTTGGAATATTATATTGAGGATTATATTCCCTCTTCCAGTGGAGACTTTATATTAAATTTATTTTAGTAGAGCTCTTAATGGAAGGCGTGATTGGTGGTACTGTAAATCTCCACTTGGTAATAAATGTTGATTGGATTCAACTATACATGTTTTCAGACATGGGCCTTGCTGCCATGATCTAGACCCTCATTACACCCAGCAGTGCCACTGTTTCCCTTCTATGTCACTCTGAGGCAAAAAGCATTGGGCTGCTTAATTAGAGGTATATAGTTATGGAAGTAAACAAAGCCATGATTTCCAGTCTGGGAATCATAAGCCTGGAAGTTTGAGGAGAAGTGAAACTGCGATTCCAGAAATAGTCTCAAGAAGAAATGTTTAAGAGTTGCTACCCTAGTACCCATGGATCTTTTGACTTCTGGGTAGACTTGAAGGGATAGTGTCAGTTTACAAAATTAGGTGTGACTTCAGATCTGCTTGAAAACACACCTTCCTCCCTAAGTCAAACAAACTCTTGGGTGACATCTATACAAACAAATTAAACAGTAGCAGAGCTTGTTCTTTGGCCTTGAGGCCAACTGACATGTCTAGTCACATCCACACTATTAAACTCTCCTAGCCTCCAGAAAATGGAGGCTGAATCTAAACTGTCGGTAGGTAGTTGTCCCTGGCCTGGGCCAACCTCTGAATCATGCTCAGGGATTGTTTGGGGTCATGCTACTTGATATGGGAGAAAACCAAGACAGGGATTTCCTTCAACTTATGTCAGATAAGAGATTTATAGACATGAAGAAGTAAAAATGATCAAAGGTCGTTTTCTCAATCTTCTGATTCGAGGCAGCTTTAAACATAATTCTCAGAAAAAAGCAGTGAAGTGTATTCCACAGTCCATAGGCCTCCTGTTTCTTTTCCAAACTATCTTTGCAGAATATTTCTTTTAATACAGAGTCTTCTTTGCTGTAAATTTAAAGTAATGGTTTATTACATCGCCATAGAAAGCGCACAGATTATAATGATGGCCAGACTGTAACGAAGTGTTTACTGGTTGAAAGCATATCAAGCACTTCGCATTGAGAGAAACAAGGAAGGATTACATGACAGCAGCCCTCTACATCTGAGTGAGTCTCCCTGGAAACCCTTGCTAGATGATAAAGGGAAACGAGTGCTTCTATGATGTAATTCGTCTCATTTTAACATAGACATCTGAAGCAGATTAATCACATCCTGGAGATGCCTACATCTCTTCACTGACTATCAAAAGAATGTAGATGATTAGCTCAGACATTTGACACTATATTTTCCCTTGTTTTGAGGAACAGGTTCAGTTCCTTCAACCTTTCTTCCTAGGATTTCTATGCATTTTTGTTGCTTTCCTTTGTACTCTCTCAAACCTGTCTTCGCTAGATCATGTCGTCCAAAGTAGCACACTCTACTCAAGCTGAGAGTTCAGCATTCAACAACTATGTTGATGCAGCTTAGAAAGAAATCTATCTTTTTTGCAGCAGCAGCAGCTTCATAATGTTTGTGGTCTGATGCAATTTGAGATTATCTCGCTCCATTTCTTGAACAATAGTGCAATGTTAGCACTTTCACCATCTCCTTGAATTTTCCTTCTATGATAAAACTTGTTACTAATTGCCATTAGTGCAACCAAGTTCTTCTCACCATTAGCTTGAGCGGTTTCAGAATTCATTCCTTGTCATGATGGCTGCATGGCATCCTGAAAGGCTTATCCTTTTGTAACCTTTTCTGAGTGATTTCTAGTTTGAGTATGGGACAGGCAGAGACAACAAGGTAGTGAGAATGAACCATGGATAAACTGGAACAGAGAAAGTTGGAACTGTTTATTTTCGATTTCTAGTTTGAGTACGGGACAGGCAGAGACAAGAAGGTAGTGAGAATGAACCATGGATAAACAGGAACAGAGAAAGTTGGAACTGTTTATTTTAGAAGACAAAATAAGAACTAATATGATTAAAGGTGTATAAATGGACAAGTTCTAGAAGGTAGATGAGCTCTTCTTCCCGTTTCGTAATAGAAAAAGGGACCAGTCTAGGACTGGAAAAGGGGAACTGCTGAAAGGAGCCATGTATCCTGTACCACTAAGAGTGTTAAGACTTCACGTATCTTTTAGGTGGTGAACTCTCTATCACGGGGTATCATTAGGCAAGGTGCAGAGAAGGAGTGGTCATGTAGTGATGAGAACATCCAGAGTTTAAATAGGAAGTGTCGCAAGGACACATGTCCCTGGGAGACAGATCATCCCAGATCTTCAAACTATCTGATTTACATGTCTTTTATACCTCTGGAGCTGGACACTGTGAAAGGACGAGACAGCCTTGACACTAAGCAATACAGTTGTTCTGACATTCTGTCCCTCTTTATTATACCTTTCTTTAAATTATTTCTTTTTTTATATCAAAGGTTTATTGAAACCTACAGATAAATTTTTCTTTCCTGATGCAGTAATGTTTATAAATGCTAACGAAGGCAACTTGTCCTTTAGCCACAACGGAAGCTGAAGTACTTTGAAGAACCTTTTTTCTGCTTTTAAAAGCAAACCTGACACAAAACATGATTTAAAAAAAGAAAAGAAAACTTTAATTGTACACAGATGGAGAAACAATCTAAATTTCCTCATTGGAAATTAATTATGTTAGACTTGCATGCGTATACCTTGAATTAGTTACTATTAATTAGAGAAGAGAACATTATATTCTAAATAGTAAAGACATTAATTTGAGGAGAAGACAGAGGAATCACGAAAGTAAACAAATAATTCAAACTAATTAACATTTGCTCATGGAATGTGCAGTTTTATGGCTAATAAGTAAGCTTTAAATAACAAATGCTTAATTGATTGCTTTTCCTTTTTATTGCATTTGCTACCTGCTGTTAGCAGTAGCTAGACAAATCCTAGAGCAGCAACCAAAACCAGCAGGACCTGAGCATGTTCACAACAGAAAGAATGAAAATCTGAAAGCCTGTCTTAGGAAACAGTACATTAACTTTTCCTACAAAAAATTTTAGACAATTGGCAAACAAGAAAGTGAGGGAAAAACAGATAAACAAATCTCATTGCAAACGTCTCACCAAATTAGGGGGTTGAAGAATTAGCAGTGAAACTGTGGAGCCTTTAATCTCTGAGTAGTTGGATTGAATATGAGGCTGATTGAAGGAAGTTACTCACTGTTTTCCTCCCATTTGCTTAACTGCTGATGTAACACCGATTTTCACTGGCAAGGCAGCTCTGTGTTTCTGGTTTAGGTGGGTCACCATGCTCTGACTTATTAAGGTGGCCTCTATCAGCTTCTTCAGCACTGGTCAGAGCAGTCCGCACTGCCCACCTTCGCTCTCTTTCTCATTATGGCTCAATGTGGCCTTCTACTGTAAAAGAGAACAGGCAGACAAAAGCCAAATTAGTCAGGTACTGAAAAGGATGGTGGGAGGGAAGAATGTTACTTCAGCAAGTGTCTATATCTCCATCACTTAAAGAAATATAAAACAATACCTGAAACTCATCCATGTTACCTTACTCATCTGATTACGGTTACCCATTTATAGTGTCTTAAGATGAGTTTTCAAGGAATGAGTAGGCTGCAAGCAAAGGTGCTTTGTGAGACCTCGCGCACTTCTGGAAAGGGATTCTCTGTGCAGGATGCCAGTGTGGCTGCAGGAAAAAGTGGACAGAAGTTCATAATGCGGCTCTTATTGCAAGAAATGAAATGGCAACACAAAGAATTAGGTAAGTAGAGGGAGATGGAGCCAAGCTGCAGTGGACATGGGGGCTGGAGACATTAAAGGTATCCTAAAGAGAATAAACCCAATGTTTTCTAGTAAAAATGGCACAGTAGATACGGGTAAATGTGTGAGAAAGGGCAATCAGTTTAAAGCAGTGCACCAGCTGAAAAAGCAGCATTGAAAGGGCTGGAAAAGGAGCTGCAGCTGTATGAAAGTTTGGTTTTCAGTGACCTGCTTTAGAGAAAGAGAAGGTAGGAGTCATCGGTCACAGACTGGATACAAGTAACAAGCTAGAGGAATTGCCTCCAGCCTACAGACTAAGAAAAGAGAACATCTAAGCAGTTACAGTAGGTGTGACACTGGATGAGGTGAATTAGCAGTCAGGGAGGCTTAGCTCATTACTTGAATGAATATGGCGAATGAATATGGTGATGCTCACACGAGGACACTGTGTGTTCCCAGGCTGCATAAATATGCATAGAACACTGTCCCGTCACCTTCTCAGTACACCTTGAAACAAGCAGTATAATTTAAAAGGCGTGTGGTTCCAACAAAGTAATGCTGAAGCTAAATCTGCAGTGACAAGTAATCTGGTGAGACGTGCATTGCAGAATGTTAGTCAGAACTACTCACAGGGCTAGAATGGCAACACGGTGCTTTTGACTTTATTTTGAGATGCAACGAGTGTCAGCAGATCTGCTGCTGTCACTTGACTGACCTTGCAGGAAAATAAAGGTAACAAAAAACCTGAGGCAGTGGGGAAGGAATTCCCGATTACAGATTCCAACATAGAGGTCAAAAGCTATTAAGAATTTTCTCTCTGAGCTATCAAAACTGAAAGACTAATCTCTTTGTGAGTGAATGTTGTAGGGAATAGCCATGGGAAGAAGAATACCTCCTGGTCAGACTAATTTCTTACCCAAACTTCAAAAGCATACATAGACCACCACAAATCTTCCAGAGATGAATGATCACTGTTTCTTATCAAAGCTGTAGCTTCTGACTGCATGTTGCTGAGGTGTCATATGATTTTAAAAAAAAAAACAGCAAAGCTTCAAATCAGCTGAAAGCAGCTTAAAGAACATCCTCATCAGATATATGTCTGAGTAGCCTGTGTTTGAGCAAAGCCTCTTGTGAGCGCAGCCTGAGCTTTGAGCGGGAGCTATTCACTGCCATCTAATGGATAACCTGCAGGAAGAGAAAAATTAGACTGGCCGCCACCCCGTCGGAACGTTTTGGTTATAATTACAGTTTGATATAATTAAAGCAGCAGTAATGAATATTAACTTCATTTTTTGCCTTTTTGATGATTAAAAAATGCACTTAACGACACAGGTTGGGAGTTGCCAAGACCTCTTACAACTGGAGAACAAATCTTAAAGACAAGGGCTTTCATGGCTCTTCTTACTCTGTGGCATGGAGGGAACCTGATGACAAGGAGACCCGTGTGACACTGAAGTTCCTTTACAGTCCAGAGCTGAATGAATCCTACAAAAAGCATCTGCTTTTGTGACCGAGACATAATAGTAACACGAAGTACCTTCTAACAAGGACAACTAGAACAGTCGCCCATGTAGCTGGACTAGGAAACGACGCAAGTGTGAAAGAGGTGATGCCTCTGTTCAGGGTTGCAGAATGATGAAATAAATCAGATGCACGATGCCTGTTCATGACATCCAAGTTACATTTCCCCTCTGACTGGAGAGCGACCTGTCTGAGTGCCACGCTATTGACCTTCTGCAAACGGTGAGGCCTGCGGGAAAGGATACTGTATGGTGAATCAATTACTTTCTGGTTTTGTAAGGTGCCACTATATCATCACTTTTGAAGAATATGAAAGACAGAGTGACTTTAGGCATGTTGTTTACCTTGCTTTTCAATATGAAGATGCAATAAACACGTATAATGCCAGACTAACCTAGAAAGGCACTAATACTTCCATCTTTGTTTACTAAGGGTAAGTTATCTTAGCAAACTTAGAGCATGACTTTAATCCTACGTGAGACAAATCACATTCTAAGAGCTCTGAAAAGAATGGGGTGTATGGAAAGCTAGGTTTGGGGGTTTTTTGTTGGGGTTTGGGTGTGTTTTTTCCCCCCATAGAGCATTTTTGCTTGGGGAATCCCCACTGTTCAGACATTCATTTCTGTTCTGACTCACTCTGTGCTGCTATGAATGCAAGAAAATTACTCTTACCAACTTTTTTTTTTTTTTTTTTTAGTAAGGATGTATGTATATTGTAAGACATATGGGGGAAAAGTGCTAAAAAGCTAACTAATATATTCCCAGCTGAAATTGGTTAGAATCTCACAGAACTGGGCACTGGAACATTCAAAATACATAAAGACATAAAGATATTCACAGCTTCCTTCTCAGTGAGGTTTCTAAGGAGGGGAAATAGCTTTGCCAAGGAATTGCTCCATTACAAAATATCTCTGACATAAAAACCTTGCATTGAAATGTTTTATGACAAAGTTTATACAGGTGTAAAATCAAGCAATCAGTTATAATGCCTGTGCTAATTGCACAGCTGCTGTGCAGCAGTAGCTCCACAGTTATATCACTTGCTGCATTTGCTGGTAATTTTCCAAGGGAGGACTGGTCTGTCAGGTGAGGTGACGGACATTTTAAAGCAGAACTTAAAAGCTGAGGAGCTCTTCCATCCAAAATTACCCTGAACCTTGTACGGCCATTTGTATCAGGGCAAGGTGCTTCTGAATGCCCAGCATTTGGAGAATTCTCTGTATTTGTACAAAACGGGTACAAAACGCAACCCCATCAGATTGGCAGCACACAGGTGTGGTTGGTGCACAGCAGAGAGAAAGCTGGGAGAAGGCAGAAGGAAGGCTGGACCTTTCTGAGTTTCTGAGCTCCGAACAGAAGGGATTATGGATTACCACCAGCAATGGAGACATGAAGTGAAAGAGGGAGACATAATGTGAAGGAAAGTAACAAAGATAAGGACAGTGGAAACCCAGGCCACAATGGAATTCGGATTAGATTGTCATGGTGGCCAAACCTTTCAGATTAATCTGTGATCAGGAAACTTCAGCATCTGCTAGAGTCATTTCCCCAGTGAGAGATTTCCACTCTTTTCTGGTTTGGGCATGTGGGCAGAGCCCGAGGGGCTGCAGACACAGGTTGGCCCTTGGCAGCAATGTCCGTGAGGCTTCAACAAGTATTGCAAAGGGAAAATCAGAGGTGTGTAAAATTAAAATGATATGAAAAGTATTAATGTAATTACTCTCGAGTGTTTTGCGAGATTTGGAGAGCAGCATCGGCAGCGAGGGAGG
>NW_009623865.1:0-33442 GCF_000690535.1 Cariama cristata
TTCTATGATTCTATGATTCTATGATTCACTCAGATCTTAGAGGAATGCACCCCACATTGATCACTATAATAATGTAGGTAATCCCCACTAATCTTGATACCATACTCTTGACAACCCTTAAAAGGTGAGGGGTTTGTGGGGTTTTTTCCATGTCATAAGTGGATTCTTTCCCTGTGTACAGGATTTTGGCTACCTCAAAAAAGGGAGAAGACAGACAGGATTACCTGTATGTTTCTCATTCTTGTAGTCTCCCATTGCAAGAGTGAGCAGAATTTTTAGCATAATGTTTGAAATCAACATCATACTAATGGTTCCAGAGAGAGTATAACATTACCTGCACCAGACGAAGTACAAAATTCCTCTGTGAAAAGTAATTTAAATCAATACAAAATACCTCAGAATGCTCTGAGAGACTTTGCCTTCCAACCTGCGTTCTACTTTATTGATGTACTACTAAACCAAGCTAAGTAGTACATCAATACACAGTTTTAATTAGGATACTGGGGCCTGAGGAGAAGTCTGAGATTTTTTGGTCGGAGAAGAAACTGTCTAGCAAAGAAAAAAACAGAGCTAAAGGAAAAATCAGTGTCAAGGGAATAACAAAAAAGCTAACAAAATCACCAGAGCTTGAACAAAGCAATAGAAGATAGTACAGGTGAAGATCAGTGTGCTGAAGCAAACAGAAGGGAGAAAATAGACTGGTGTTACTGAGAACAAAAAAAGTTTGTGTTTCCAGTTATTTTCTAGGTTTGATGAAATTTTTATAACACAAATGCAAATGTAGATTTAAAAAGAGAAAGAAAAAATTGTTAATGGAAGAATAGGGTTTTTTTTCCCCTACACCTGGATGGCAAGTTTTCTTCAGTGAATTGTACCTGAAATCATTACTTATATTTGGATTGTAGATTTTCCTGCTTGAGGTAAAGATGACTGAAGCGAAAAGGGGAGAGAAAGAAAAAAAATCTACTTAAGCAGTTAAGTAATAGTATAACCCAAGCCTAGTTACAAAATAATCATTAAGACTTCCAAAATACATCTACTAACAATAAAAATGACCAAAGTTTATTTGTGTGTGACCACAAGCATACTATGGACGTTACTACTGTTATGTTGTTATTTGAAATGGTATTCCCAAATAAATCAATACATTGTATTTTTTAATGAATAAATAGAAGAGGCAGTTTTAACACACTACTAACCACTGTAAAATGTGTGCATGTATATATTAAAATATAGACAGTGTTTCAATAGGTTACCTTTTCTTTTCAGCCAGGAAATGTTATCTAAATATTTTCTGAAATAATTTATTTCAGATTAACAGAAACTAACATAGAATAGCAACATGTTAATTAAAGACAGATACAAGGAGACAAATTCACCACTAATGCATTTTCAGTGACTTAAAAGCAATTTTATTTTATTCAACCTGAAGGCTACGATTGTGTCACTGAAGAAGTTTTCAGTTTTATGAAATAAAAACCTATGGGAAAGGTACATTTTTATTTTGTTTTTGTAACAATTCTGTAACAAAAAGATTAACTTCCTTGTATTCTTTTCTGAGACTGGTAAAATTCTGGTGACTCCTGCACTGTTACTTTTGGCCTGACAACATACAAATAGACTCAAAGGCTTTTCATTACTGGAAGTAGTATATAATTAAATCAACAGTCATTCAATTTTTTAATGAAGATGAAATTCCTAAGCCTTCTACTTGAGGAAAACAACAATAGCAACAAGAAACAACAACAAGGAATCAAAATTTTAAATTTTCTCTATGTTGTCAAGGTATGAGGTCTTTTTTTTTAATATGACTTCAGAAATCCATTAATTTTGTGTTACATATCTGATGCTTAAATCAGAATTTCAGAACATTCCAGAAAAGCTGTGAAATTATTAGACATCTCACATTCCTGAACAAATATATGATAGGGATATAACGATAAAGACATATTTTGAGAGTCCATAAAGAAATAGGTCAGCAAGCAGAAAGTACTTTAATTGTGAATTGTATGGAGGAAATACAGTCTAAAATATCAAAGCTGTGTTTTGTGACAGACTCTTGGGTATGAAAGAACTCTATAGTAGGATAAATAATATTGCTTAATTATCATCTTGAAATTATGGCTTTTCATTCCTTGTTGACCATTAAAGTAAGCTGCTTTTCTTGGACCATTTTACTTTGAATGTGTGAATCTTTCCAAATATTGACAATTTCCTTATACTCAGTGTAAAAACACTGTAAAAATAATATTTAACTCTGGTCTGTGAATATATGTCATGAAGATATTGAAATAATGCTTCCTTTTTTTTATTATTTGGGTTTTTTAAGATTTTGGGTTTTGTTTAGTCAATGTTATGTTTAGTATTTTTCTCACCAGGGTCACTATAGATTTGATAAAGGCTATAAGTGAAATTTTCAAAAATATTCATCACTTGCCCAATCCTATTCCTATAAAAATATGTAATAAATTTTTTTTCTACTTCAGGAGAAGAACCAGGGTAAGGCTGTACCTATTCTTTTAAAAGTCTCCTTTTTGGCTTCTGCATTTTCTTTACCAGTAGAAGAAGAAAAAGCAGTAGAAAACATAGTAGAAGCAGAAAAATTAGAATTAGGATCATAAGTAAGACTGAATTTTTTTTTAAAGAATCTTAATCTTTAGTAAATCTACAGTAATTGCTAAGATTAATAGATTTTTTTTGTTAGACAGTGAATGATATAATCTCAAGAGATCTACCTCTCCAAGCTTGGATGGGTTTCCTATGTAATTTTGGACAGCTTGTTAAACCTTCTGTTTCCATCCTCTATTAAAAAACAAACAAAACAAATCAAAACAAAAAATCAAAATAAAACAAAAAATCAAAACCTCCCAAGACTTATTACAATCTCTATTAACAAGGAGCATCGGTAATAAAATTCATTAGTGTCTTTGACATGCTGAGATACTATTGCCATAAAGAAAATAGAGGCACAGTACACAGGATGTAGTTTCTAAAGCAACCACGGCAAATACTGAAGATGCTTTGAAGTTTCAGAATTCTGTTCAGTGATAGATTGCTCACATTGTTAATGATTTGATAACTAACTGCTTTTAGATGTTGTCACAATTTATTGCATCAACTAGTGGTTAAACTGGAGATAGATCCAATGGTCTTCTAACATTTGGTTCAACAAGGTTATAAGATTCAAGCACACAGTTACCTACATCATAAAGCGGTTTTAATTTGCCATTAAAGACTCACCCAATGCAGTTCTAATACTGCAGATGATCTATGTTTAATAATTGATGACATCTGTATGCAGCACTTAATTAGTGGGAGAAAAGGAGAAAGGAGAAAATACTACCTATAATAATGGGAGGTGGTGATTTATTTTTTGGAGGCTGATTTACAATCTGATTTCTTTAATCTCTGTCACTATCTAAATGCTTCTTCAGAGTCTTGTTTATAAGATGTTCTTACTTTCTAAATGTATGGCTGTATGAATTTGAACTAAAACAAAAAAGTTCCATTCTTTTCTTGTTCAGTTTCCTTTTGTGAATTATTCCTTACTCTTTTTTTTTTTTATTTTAAGTTAAAATATTTTCCTTGCAGACAAGGCAGTATCTTGTATTGTTATTAGACTTCTGCTCAGAACAAGGCAGAATAAGCATACCAGTTTGGAGGATTAGGAGTGCAGTAGGAAAGCTAGAAGAGGGAAAAAAACTCCAAAGTAAAGTGAGAATGTATAGAAATATAATAGCTATATATATGGTTGTCTTTTAAACAATATTGAATAAAAATATTGGATTAGTTGCAATAGTAACTAAGGAAAGAATAACATCACCTCTTTAAAGTTTATCCCATTGAGCAAAAATTAAAAATAAGAATAAAAAAAACAACTTAAAGGAATTAATATACTGAAACAGCAAGCAAAACCTCAGACATTTACATTTTCCTCTACATTCACATTTACAGAAATGCTGGAATCTGTCTCAAATCCATTCAGCCAATAATACTGGGCTGTAATCAGATTTTACACATACCCACTCATGTTTTCCTACAGCATATTTTATATATTTGATAGTTTGCATAGGTTTTGGATTGAGAAGCAGAAAATCATTAGCTTAGTGAAGGAGTTATTTTTCCTTTGCTTCTTGGTTCTGCCTTTTCTGTTTTGCTTTACTGAGTCTTCTGTAAGGCTGCTTTTCGGATCTTACTTTTCTTCTGTTTAAATGTCACCAAGGCACTCCTTCAAAACAATTAGCAGTTTCAGCAGAAGAACTCTGTGACAGACTGACCATCCAAGGAAGAGTTAGTTACAGGTACCCTCAAATTCTTTTCATGATGGTGTGGGTTTTTTCTTACAATATGAAAAATAAATTGTTAATTAATGGACAACAATAACACAAGGCTTTCTTAGCTTTGGCTGGTCAGTAAACTGGAAGACATGTCTACCCAGTAACATCCTTCTTGGCACCAGATTACCCTTCATTTTGTGACATTCTTATTGCAACTCGCATTTTGGAGCCAAGGACATTATATTATTTACAGTAGTGGCTATTCTATGGACCTGGACTGTCTTCATTTTGATAGCTTGCATACCTACGTACAAGGTTGGGAGATTGAATAAAACAGTAGATTTTCGTATAATCAAATGAGTCTTCAACTACCTAATCGTTTCCCCTTTTCCACCTCTTTTACAGGTATATCAGAAACACCAGCAAATATTTATTACATACATAGCAACAATCTTTTTATATCTGCCAGTGACAGAAAGTATGGATATGTGGAGTTTTAGTAAGAGGAAACCAGGTAATTAAATGGAGTCTCCTAAGAAATAATTTTGTCTGGATTATTTTTTACAAAAGTGGACTTATTTATTAACAGACCAAAAGGAATTAATTTAGTGTGAAAATTATTTTTAAAATTGAGCTATTTTACCTGGAAAAGATACTACTCTAAAGAACTGTCATCTTTATGACAAACAAGTTTTACCACTGCGAATTCTGTTGCTGTGAACAGCAAATAAAAACTGAAGCCTGAGCTGCAATTGCATTTCATCATAATAGCAAAACATAGTTAAATGAAACATTGCTGTTTTGCCTGCTCATTTTTCTTTTCTGAAAGTGTCAGAAGCATTGCTAGTAAATGTTTTTACTTAAAAACATTATTTTTGTGCCAAAATTAATCGAACATGGCATTGTTTGAAAAATAGAAAGGAGTATTAATGCCTGATGTGTAGGAGTGTGTCCCCATGTCACAGACACGCTCAATAATGACTGTGATGGAGAACTGAGGGACAAGATTCCCTGTGAGGGAGTCAAGCCAGGTGCTGAGGGTGACCTAGCACAGGCTTTGCTCTCAACATTGACGTGCAGTCCTGCGGGGACTGAAGACAGGGGGCAGAGCAGAGGGCTGGTAACAGGGTCCGTTGGCAGCCCCTGACATGGCAAGTGATGAACCAGGTCTGTGATCCCTCCAGAAGCCAGGTGGGGGCAAAAGGAGAAGGGGCCAGGAGAGGAGCTACAGTGTAGGGCCAAGAGATCCATCCAGGGAACAGAGTCAGGGCTGGAAACTGGCACTCCTACCACGTTGATGGGGTGGGGTGGGGCTAGTTCACAGGTGGGGCTGGGCAGGATCAGGAAGGGTTGTTGGTGTCTTGAGGACTCTCAGGAATTTGGCAGTGAGGATCCGTGAGCATCACATTGCAGAATCTGTCCTATCATCCTTTCAGCTATAAATATGATAAAAATGCTGTTTATGTGGAAGATGTCTTTTCCTCAAATGCACGGAATTTTTCATTGGAACACTATAAAGCAATCCCCAACATATGTTTAAAGTCAGGGCACATTGGCTGTATTTTGTGTTCTCAATTCCCTTGCTAGCTAATGGATTTGTATTCAATTAAAGATAAACTACCAGCAAAAAAATACACAAAGAGCAGCACAGCGTTTCAGCTTTCAACGAATTCTTTAAAAATACTGTAATAAAAATCTCATGTACTTAAGATCATTTGCTTCTTAAAAGAATTAATACAGGGAATTTCTTAGTGCAGCGGCTTGGCTGTTTTTCTTCTGAAAAAGCAGAGCTTCTATCAGTTGCTTTATTTTTTCATAAACATAAAAGGCTGTTTGCTGCTTCATAGGCATTAAAGGACCAGTTTTCAGGGTTGACCACATAAGATTTTTTTTACTGCAGTAAGTAAATCATTAAATTAATGCTTAAAATTGTATTTAGGTGACTAAATAAGGATTTATGTCCAAAATTTTTATACTTGACTGCCTAAAATTAGGAAGGGTAAATAAATCCCTAGTTATGAGACAGTTACTCAAGCAGAAGTGGATTGATCTTCAAAGCTGGAAAAAAATTGGTGAATGTCCCTGAAATGGTTCAGATATGCATGTGCTTTGACTGGGCCTTCAGAAAATCAAGAATTTTGTTCTGCTGCCTACATTTGGCTCCTAATCTTATCTTCCCTCAGACATTTTTTGAAAACAGTAGAACAAAAGGTATAAATGCTGAAATAGGGAAATAATACGTAGTTGTTATAATGCAATTATTTTCATTATTTTCTTATGACATGGAAGAGATATATGAATTCAGATTCCCCTGTGGGTGGGATTGATTTCACTCAAACCTAGGTATCAATAAAGTAGAGGCCTTTATTTGGAATTAGCTGTCTAGTTTCCCATTATAGATAGCAGAGGCCTAGTCAATATACTCACTGGAGTTTAGGTTTAAGTCTGTTGACCAGATGTAGACATTTAATTTAGAACGAGGTAAATTATATCTTGGCTTCCACACTAAGAAGTTCTTTGCCAGCAGTGAGGGACCTCAAGTGATTTTAACATTGCAGTCACCAACATTTAGTCAGATTAACCCAGTCAGATCATAATATTTAAAACTTAATGAAGTTATTCCTCAGTGACAATGTTATGAGAAAAGAAATTGTAGTTCCTTGTCAATGTATAATGTAATACTAAATCTTTTCCCTTTATTTTATAACAGCTTTTTCAAAAACAGTTGAAATGAAGTCCTTAAAGAAATAATCTTATGAATTTCACTTTTTCTTTTTTTACCCAAGTGTCCTCTCAACAAATGCTGAGCACATTTGGTTTTAAGAGGAACATGAAAAAATCAATATTAATTTGTTCAGGTGTTTTTCCCTTTTTTACCAGCCTTGTGATGTGGTTGGCATACTAAACAGACATCATTTTCTACTCATCTCTGCACAATTGTTTCATTGTTAGATCTTGCCATGGCAGGAATTCACTACTAAATTCAGGCATGAAAATTGCATTTATTTGTCCTGTATCTAATACTATAACAGCAAAATGGTGTGTTGTAGGGTGGTGATGAATGATATCTATGAGGACAGAAAAGCTAACAGTTATTTTTGCCTTGCCATTTGAATTGCAGAGAGAAGAACAGGTGATCTCTGGAGAACATTTGTTCCATCTGGCATAGTTTACAGGTTAGATAACTTCATCTTGTGTAAATTAATGTTTTTCTATGGTTCAGTCTTCATTCTAGGATTATTAGCTTTGTCTTCTGGTTGAGCTGTACATGTTGTCATGTTGATGTACTGCACACTTTTTTTTTTTGAAATAAAATATCATGATTTCTTTCCACATCACAAAACGTGGGGCAGAGGCATACTTCCAGTCCCTAGTCTCCATGATAAGCTCAGAGCTTCCTTTCCTGCTGGCAGCCATGGCAATATTCCAACAGGACAAACACTGGTGATTTTCTGCTTCAAGAAACACGTTTTGTTCACCAGTTGTCAAAGAGCTTTCTGAAGGTAATGTACAGAAGAAAGGCACTGTGAGGAGCCTTGTTAACGAACCAGGCTTTCTCTTCTTAACTGCGAAAATATTTATGCTGTCCTATGTTGACAACAATTGCTGGAAGGATAGTTTGTAAGGCCTTGAAAGGTAGTTTGTAAGATCTTAAAATCTCAGTGCAAGAGTAAACAGTAAGAGTTATAGATAAGGACAAATCCAAGATGAGATATAAAAAAACCTCCTTAAACATGTAGGTGTCAGTACTGTACAAATTCCACCTCATTGTTTTGCTACAAACTGTCTGAAGAAGATACCTTATTCTTTGCAGTCAGAGGATTAAATTGCAGAAGAACTATAGGACACTACAAAGACTTTTACATGGAAGATGCTAATATGCTTTTGTCCACACCTGTGAGACAAACTAGATGACTGGGCTCAAATGAATCTGCAATGAGTCAGAATTTGAATCATTCCAGGATGATTCAAATTAGAGTCATTTGTGAGATACAGGTATTTTTTGCAGTGCAGTACTTCTACCTCAATGTAGACATCAGCAGCAAAATGAGATGAATCTGATTGTAAATGGGCCTATTTATCTTCATGGACTAAGAAAGGAGTCTTGAAGACTGGCTCAGCTCTAGATGCCTACAATGCAGAAGTGGATCATAAAAAATTTCCTAGCAGAGAGTAGACCAGGCCATAGATGATGTGACATGATGTACCACAATTACATTTCCTACAGATATCTCTGTGACTATTTCACTAGATCATTGCATGATCATTTTGCTTGCTAGTGGATATCTTGAATGCAATAAAAAAATAGTACAAATATAAGCAAAAAGACATTTAAAGCAGAGATCCAGGTTTCATTGCCACAATATTTATGTGATTAACCTTTGTAAATGGTATTGCATTTATATTTATGTTATGTAAACCAGATTTTCCTAACTAAGAAATGCATTAAGAAATAGTGCATCAGTTTTTACCTCCGCCATTACTATATAGCAGTTTCTTGCTGATTTTTGAGCAAGAATTTCCCTTTTAAAGATATCAATTTTTCAAAAGCCCATTCTTACTCGTAATTAGTTATTATAAATTACTATTTTTACTGCCTTATTTTCTAGTTTAATATCTAAAAGTTGAGAGTGGTCCAGCAATAATAACCTAGTGAAATCTAGATGTGTGGAACTGAAGCCCAGAGCCCACAAGAGATGGGCCCAGTGACTGCTCTTTGTGTTGGCAGAAGCTTACAAAGAAATGCAGCACCCTCTAGGCTTCAAAGCTGTTCATCTTGTCCTTACAGTTATTGAATTTTACTTACATTTTTGACTGAAGAGTAGCACAGCTTCAATGGCAACATGGGAATTGTCTTTATGCCAGTTTTGTAAACCACATGGCAGTTACAGCAGATCTTCTCTGAAGTAAGTGCTTTAGCTCTGCAGGCTAAAGGTGATCAAGAACCTGGACCACACTCTTTGTGTACATCTATGCTAATTTCTAAGCTACTATCAAAAAGGTAGGCAGCAACCCTTCCTTCAGGGGCTGTGTTTTTAATGAAAATTATTGTGACTATGATTTATGCTTTCAGAGAGTATCAAATGTGCAAAGAATATGCATATCAGTTTAGTTCCCTTGGGACCTGAAGCCCAGTGACATCGATTTTGTGAATCATAAACAACTTAAGGTTGGATGAGGCCCTGAGCTGCTTGGTTCAGACAAGATGGCAAAGCCTCTAAGTGTGTACATTGCCAAAGTTTGGGCATTAACACTTTTTCTGGTACAACTTTGCTTGCCTGCAGACTGTTAGGCACCTAAGTAATTAGATGGGAATTGCTGATCAGCTTTTTGGACTTCCATGCGTAGATCCCAATTACTTTGTACTTTGTCATATAAATGATTTTTTGAATCTCCCCCTTAGTTCTTCAGAAGACATCAAAGAATGGTTTGGTATAAGCCATTTAGTAAAGTGATCTATTGCAAAGAAAAAAAAAGAGAGAACAGTTAATATTATATGTAGTGGTTTCACATTTTTGTTTATCAGTGGTTTAGAACTGAAAAAAAACCTATGAGTCTGCGTATTGCAGACAACTGTTTCATATCATCTTCTTTGGAAACACATTAAATATTATTATCAAATTAAAAAAATTGATTTTTTTTTAATATATAAAATGTTGTATGGGAGCATTATGTACTTCTGTGATTTTTAGTCTGTGAAGTTGGTTTGAAACCAGGTTATAAGCTCTGCATTGGAAACTGTTCACAAACAAAAATACATTTTAAAAAATTAGGATGCAAGCTTATTTTTAGTTTTTATCCCAAGGGAAACTAGACACCTTCTTATATTTCAAAATTTTGACAGTGTTAGTGATGTTTAGATAGTTTCAAAGTATCTGACACTCTAAACCAATTCAATTATTCTACTTCTTTTGAGTTATGCATTAAGAATTGCAGTGTAAGTGTTATTGGAAGAAAAGCTTTTAGAATTTAAGAAGATTTAATTCAGTGATTTATATCCACTACTGTTTTGTGCTGATGATGAACAGGAGAACTTATCTTGGCTGAACTGTGTGACCTGAAAGGAAATTATTTTGATCCTACAGTGCTTCCTATGGTGAAGGAAAAAAAAGGTTTAATAGCACTAGTTAGAATTTTCAAGAACGGGCACTGTTGTTTTTAAATTTATACACTCAAAAGAACATTTGATTGTTATTTTTGTACAGTAGCACAAGATTTCTCAAATAAGGCACATAATTCCAATACAAAAAAAAAAATAACTAAACTAAGATGTTGTAAGAAGATTTTCTCTTTGCAGATACCAGGCAAAGAATACACCAAATTGTGTCATGGGCACAAAATCTGTGCAAATTTACATATCTCAATTTTTCCCACAATAGACAAGCTTGAAGTTTAAAATAAATTAATGGGTAGAGAAGCTCCCATGAAAGTTTTGAGCTGAATGTCACTTCATACAGTATCTGAACAACTTGCCAATGAGCAATGATTGATCAAGTCATACAAAAAAAGCAAGATGGCAACTTGCTGAAATATCTATCTATATATTTTTAAAGTCATCATCAATGTACCGATAAAGGTGAAGTCTTAAAAATCATGTTGTCTCAGATTCCAGACTGATAACACTGATAACAGTGTGAGAAAAATTAAAAAGAATCAGTGTTTTAGAATAACAGTGAGACACTCCTTGGAGGTTTTAAATTTGAGAGCCTTTTGATGAGTTAGATGATAGTCTCTTTTCTGCTCTCAGTGCTAGAATGTCTATCAATGTAGTAAATATTGATGCAAATTAACCAAGGTAGTCTGATCTTATAGATCCATTAACACTATTTCCTACAATACTGATATTATTAATAGGATAATTTTTTTTTTATTACTGTTTTAGAATTTGGGTTCATATTTGTACTTAGCTGAACTTTTATCCACACAAACAGTTGTTGGTTGTGGTGCTTCTTAGGAAATGCATATCAGATAAATGTAGAATAAAATCAGATCAAAGCCTTGGACTAGATACTGAAGTAGAAAAATATGCCATAGTATCTATGGTTAGAGTGGAGATAAAATAAATTGTTGTCTTATAATGCATAAAGAATGAAAAGGATATTCATGACTCTATCCAACTTCCTGGATATATGCAAAATATATCTGATATTTCTGACAACCACAAGACAGAATGTCACGTATATTTTTTCATACTATGGGTGAAAATTCAGTAAGTTCCCAGTACTCTGTGGGAAGATTGTTCTGGAATAAATTTATTATTTTCTAAATTTATTAATAGCAAATCTATATACGTGGATTCTTATAACCACATTTTCTTCGGTCTTAAATAAATCTTCATATGTGTTATTTTATATTTGTAAAGTTCATCTGTGTTCAGATTCTCTCATATCTGTCAGCCTTCAATGGACAAATGAGCCAACAGGCATGAAGCTCAAGGGAAAAAAAGCAAAGTCCTGCAACTGGTGTCACCAGTTCATGCTGGGAGCAACTGACTGGAAAGACTGTACAGAAAAGAAAGTGGACCAGGAGCCAGCAATGTGCTTTGGCAGCAAAGAAGGCCAACAGCTTCCTGGGATGCATTAGGCAGGTTGAAGGAGGTGATCCTTCTATCCTCAGCTTCAGAAGTACTGTGTCCGGTGAAACTCCTACTGGGCTCTCCAGTACAAGAGAAGCAAGACATCCTGGAGTGAGTTCAGGAAAGGGACATAAAGATGATTAAGGGACTGGAGCATTTTTATATGTGAGGAGAGGCTGAGAGAGCTGGAACTGTTCAGCTTGGATAAGAGAGTGCTCAGGGGGCTCTTGCCCATGTGTATATAAACCTGATGAGTGGAGCAAAGAAGATGAAGCCAGACTTTTCTCAGTAGTGCCCGGTGCCAAGACAAGAGTCAATGAGCACAAATTGAAAGACAAAAAATTGCATTTAAGCATAAGAAAAAACATTTTTACTGTGAGAATGCTCAAGCAATGGAACAGGTTTTCCCAGAGAGATTGCTGAGTCTCCATCCTTGGAGATGTTCAAAACCCAATTAGACATGGCCTTGAGCAATCTACTCTCACTGACATTGCTTTGAGCAGAAGGATTGGACCAGATGCTCTCCAGAAGTACCTGACAACCTCAACCACTCTGTGACTTGTTGCAATCCTGTGACTTGGCAAGGCAAACGTCTGTGCACTATGTCTAATTTTGTCTAACCTGACCAAGAGGTACATGCTGGGACTTTGTTTCCCTGCTCAGGCTGCAAGAAAAATTGGCTGGCACTATTGGATGCTACCTCTGCCTTTCTCCTCTGTGAAAACTGAGGACTGGTTCACAGAACTGAGCTGCGTGCCAAGGTTGTATTCTGTCCTGAAATCTGGCCAGGACCTGTATTAGGAATTTTAAAGCACTCTTGGGTCATAAGAAAATAAGAACACTCGTACAGGGTGAAGCTAAGTCTTAAGCTAGATCACTATGCCATCTCCAGCATTTACCATTAATTGGTGTGTGAGGAAAAATATAGCAAAGAGGCAAGCATAAAGTGCTACTTCATTAGAATATTCTGCTAGCTTTTGGAGTTAGGCATCTCAGGTATTCCCTGGCCTAGAATTGACATAGAGGTAGTTCATAGCCCTTTAAAGATTTTTTTTTTTTTGGTATGAATCTGTCCAACTGCTTTTTTAATTATGTATTTAACCTGAATAGTGTCCCATGGCATGAAGTTTCAGAGCCTAATCAATGCATGCTGTGAATGACCACCGGAGTGTTCTAACCCTAACATCTATTCTGTTCAGATAATTGTGGTGTCCCCTTTTCCTTTTAGCTTTGGAAGAAACTGGTACTTTACCCCGTACTTTGCAAGTGACACCAAACCTGGCTGAGCATGTGTTTGACAGGTCCTCAGGTTGTTCTATTTGTCACACTTCCACTGCAGCCAGTGAAGCTCTGACAAACTGCGCACACTTCAGGGTCAGTTCTTCATTTCATTCAACTACTTTTGCACAAAGCTTATTCTGGTTCTGAGGAAAAAAGAAATATTCATTTACGCGGGAAATATCCAAGAAGATAACCTTATCTGCAAGTTATTTTGAATAGAGTTATAACATTACTGCATGATTTTACAAGGATCTACATAGGATTTGCTTATTCTGCTACCATCTAGGGAAGGCTTTAATATCCATTATATTCAGATTTTTCAAAAGATTCACAGACCACATATATTATTCTTCTGCATATATTATTTAAGATTTAAATAAGGATTTAATAGCTATTTAAGAGCTTTAGAGAACGCGATTTTGAAAATGTAATTGTAATTTGTAATACAGTCCAACTATGAATAACGATTTTCTTCATAGATACCAAAGTCTTGATTTTGATGTCAGTTAAATCAGATTTATGAAAGAAACTTCATTTTATAAAACTGCAACTGAGATCAGATCCAGTCATTAATATTCCTTGAAAAGGTAAATATTAAACCCCCACAGCCTCACTAAACTAAACATCTAGAAAAAATAATTTTTTACTATCTAATAGAAATGAACAAAACCCAACTATCCCATTCAGAATAATAAAAGACTGTGGTGAAAATAATATGGTTTCAGAGGTGTTGCTTTGCACCGAAATTATGACAAGCATGAGAAGAAACACGCTACATCTGTAATGCCAAGACCCTCCATCCTCGCAAAACCATTGCTACCCCAGAACAGTGATAATACAGAGTTTAATTCATGATTTAGGACACAAGTAATCTAGCTTCGAATTAGTGTTATGCCTTAATCTTGGTATTTGAACCTGTGTTTTGTTCATCAGTGGGGACTGTCCTGATAAACTATGGATATGGGAACTGAAGAGGGAAATGCTCTTTTTCCATCATAAAAAAAGAAAGTCCTATCTTTCATTTGCTATTTTCTCCTTTTTCTTGTTAAAAACAATATATCCTTGCTAAACATTTATTTATTGACAGCTTTTTTTGCCTTGTGAGAATCATATTCGAGAAGGTTAAAAGCTTTCTTTAATTGTTGCCCCACTACCAATTCAATAGCAATGATTGGCCACATACACTTTTGGTGACTCTATAGATTTCTATAATGATTATATAAATTACCATACCATATATTCTGATTTCAGAAACTAGCAATCAATTCCTTGTATAGACCTGCAAGAGTATACTTTCTCCTTTTTATAATACATACATTTATGATTCTAAAATATGGCTTTTCATGTTGAAATGTGAAAAAATTGAAAGAATTCTGAGTCTAATGGATAATCATCAAGTCTGACAGAAAATTATTTTCCCTTTACATGACAAATTTTGAGATTTTTAATTTAGTCACTTTTTAAATGGAACAAAAAATAAACAAAAATATCTCTTTCATGTATCAAAAAGAAGAAAAACAAAAATATATTTCATTGTGGAAAATACATAACATTTTGGTTAAAATATGATTTTTAAAATTTATTATCAATTTTAAAGTGAAATTAGGTCTTAATTCATAAAATATCAAATGTTTCATTTTATTTCACTCATCTTTACAATATTCAGATACTGTCAAAACTATTTCAGTGTAAAAGTTAGGTTTAAATAAAATGATATTATTACAATAAAACAATTATAGTAAAAGGTATTACTATAATAAAAATAAAGACATCAGTAAATTTAGAATTAGAAAAAATAAACTCTGGTTTTCCCACTGGATACCAAGGGTAATGGAAACTTGAATTTCCATTTTTTCTCTGATATAGTGTAATTGTAAAGCATTAAGTAAGCTACATAATCTCTTAGGCAACATTTCATTTTCAAGAAATGCAGTGAGGATTAATGAACTGCTCTTTGCTAAGGCCATGAGGCTGAAAGTCATTTAAGAGCAGGACCACGTTTGAGTTTGAATAAAATCTTAATCTGTCCTAATTTGCCTAGGACAGTAACTGGCCTAAAGATATCTTTTTTATTTTGTTTACAAAGAGTATATTCTGTACTCAACCTGGGACAGAGTAAAATACTCAGAGTTTTATGAGAAGTTGATAAGAAATAGAGCTTAATTCTACTCAGTTCTCCCCTGTGGATCATGACTTTAAGTCCACTCCTTCCTCAGGCAAAGCATCACAGTTTTTGACCTGTATTATTTTTCAGTTCAAGGCCCACCAACCAGCGACTCTTCTGGTACAATCTAGTTTGGAAAAATAGTCAAAACTTGCATCTCCACATCTCAGCAGTCCTTTGGGAAAATATCGTTGTCTTCTCCAAAGACTGGATATCCAGACTGAAAGGAGGCTTAGTAGAGGATATTGAAGAGAGATTAAGACCTCACATGAAAGAATTTGCCACTCATAGTCTTCTTTCAAATCTGGCTCAGTAACAAGAGTAGAAATGTAAAAAATGTTGTTTCCCTTTTTAAACAGATGCAACCGTAAATTAGGTGCACCTTCTTCCTTTCCTTCTGCTGTCAAAATAAAAAGGAATATAGAAGGGATAAGTTTCCACCTTCTGTCTATGAGGAAACTGAGAGAGCAGAGCAACAGATTTTCAGGATGAAAAGGAGAAAGTCTGAACATTACCAGGCCATGCACTCTGTGTATATTAATAACGAGTGAAGGTTGAGAAGCTTATTCTGTGTATGAGCAAGAAGTGAACTGTAAAGGGGCAGAGGATTTAGAGAACCATATTTTCTTTTTATAGTTCCTTCCCATCTAGACAAAAGACTACTCATATGACTTAGGCTTCATATGAGATGAAAGCTCATCATATTTTGTACTTTCATAAATCTTTAAATCAGGGTCAGCAGAACATTCAAAGTGCTTGGATTTCTACTGGAGTAAACGAGAGGACTATTTACTTTTCTTTCATCAGATCTTTGGATCCCAAATGTTTTAATACATAGTGCTTTGGTAAAATATTGCTAAATTTTGTCATGGTAAACTCTCCTCTCAACAAACTAAATTCTGAGCTGGGATCTGATCTGGTTTCATTTTAGACTGTATCAATTTTCTTTTAAAAGATGTTTTGTGTCAGAAAGTTAAACTTTTGTTCACATGGCCTGATTTAACAATCACACAAAACAAACTGCAGCCTTTAAAATCAAATCAAGCACATTTTATAATATGGACATCTTCTGCAGCAAGCCATTTAGATGGAAGGTTGCAGCCAATTTGCACCATATACAATTCAAACCAGTCATAGGAAACCCAATCGTAGTTAAATTTTGACATTTGTTGAAGGATTATCATATTGATCTATTACTTTATTTGACTTTGTTTTTAAAACTATATAATTAAATCAAATAAAACAATGGAGAAAAGGGAGGTCAAAGGAGTTTAAGTTGTATTTGTTAACATTTCAGGACTATTTATTAGCATACAATATGATTTGCGGACAAACGCAGGATCAGTGAGGACAAAAAAGTGTGAAACAGCCAGAAGCACTATACACAGTACTTTTAAGTAAATATAAGTCAATGCAAAAATTAGCCATCTCTAATGAAAAACAGGAGTCTGAGCAAGAGTTCTTGAAGTTAGTATGAATGGTTTTATCTACTACAGAAAGATTTTAGACATGCCCTATATTATTATTTAGGTTATTATTATTTAGCACCTGATAGTGCTTCAGGGTGCAGTTAGGATCACGGACCTCTGTCGTGTTAAATATTTTATGGATAAGACAGAAAACACGGTTCCTGCTCTAAGAACATGGCAATTCACCTTTGATATTCAGCTAAAATTCTGCATCATTTGGAATGACATTGAATACAGCAGGAAACAAATGTAATTTGAAGCCAAAGGTTGAATATTCCTCTTCCTTACTCTGACTAAAGTTAATGGAGCTACTACAAATTTATCCAGAAAAGTGGTTATATAAACAAGAAGCCACATCTGCTTCTAAGCAAAATGAGACAGGAATAGACACTGAATCTAACAGAAATCCAAAATGCTGCACAGTACTACCTAAATTTAAGCAGAGTTAGACAAAGTCTATTGTGCTATGGGTTTGCTAGGAGTATGACTGATTCTAAAAGAAAGTTAATTTGGGAATTATCTCAAAAGGACTAAGAAAGCGGAATCTTTGCAGACGCACTGTCACATGTACTAGTGGCCACATTTTCTTCCTAGGCGCACAAATATAGAGAGAATATATTGTGGGACTTCAACTAGAGAGAAACAAATGCTTCCTGTCTGTGGCACCGTGCTATATCTTTCCTGTTCTGAAAGTTCCCATGTCCATGTGGCTCATCAGCTAGCTGATCTCCTGCGTCTTCCACTACATCTTGAAAAGCTAGAGAAAAACTGCAGCACTGTGACGGGAATGTAGGAGCTGGCAGAAGCACAGCAAAGAGACAAGGGGGTAAAGTCTGCAGAAAACCTCGGTGTAAAATGGCATCCAAGAACAATTGTAAATGTCTTTCTGTCCCCATACTACCATCATTCTCCTAGCCATGGAAGTCTGGGAAATCTTGAGACCACCAGCCTCTTGAATCACAGGTACAGTGCATGACACTTTCTACATCACAGAATATGCTGGCAGCAAATGCTGCTTTAAAAGCTATTTATGTTATGACATTTTCTTGCTTGTTGCATGCAAATTTCACATGGCAGAAAGCATGTTGTGGACATATTCCTCAGTTCTCCAAGGACATTTACCCCTCCTTTTCCTTTTAACAATGTCCACTTGGCAAGATTGTCTTTATAAATAAGGAACAAAAGTGAAAAATACCTATAGCACCCCTGCCAAGTAATTTGTTTTTCCCTTTAACAATCATTTCTAACGTGAATTTATTTGCCTTTGGAGTTTTACTCTCTTCTGACAAGATGAATGTACGTACAGATTTTTCACTTGTTACACAAGATGTAGAAGAAAATAACCAAAAATGTGAATAAATACACATTGAGATAAAACACCTAAAAATTCTCACTTGAGCCCAGGAATTGGGCTCAGCACTACTGTAAACAAGAAATATATTGTTGATATTGGTGTGCCAAAGGGCATATAACAGGATTTTAGCACTGTTTAAGAATTCCTTTGGGTATTTCAGTCCCTAAAAATATAACTGTTAATACTGCAGCAGGCTTTCCCAGAACAAATCTATACTCACGAATGTGTTTCACTATTGTACAGAAAATTGGCTTGGTCTAGGTAAAACTCATAATTTCAATCAAGAAAACAGGACAGAAAAGGAAAAAGACTTCAGTATCTTGGGCTAAGAAGCATATCCTTTTTATTTTTCATTAGTTTTTAGTCTTAAGACCTTGAATAACCTAATCTGTGTATGTTCTCATTTATACAATATGTAGCTATAGACTCTTTCCTCTCTCTAACAGTAGCTGTCCTTGATTTTCCATTTCCTGAGAAGCAGCACTGTGCATTTTTCCATGTCTTCTTAGAAGGATTTACAGTCCATGTAAGGAAACATCCAAAGAACTATTACGCTGTTTCTCTTTAAATCTCTTTGCAATACACTTGTGGTACAGCCACAAAACAACTGTCCATTGCTATCAATTCAGTAAAACTGAGCACAAAACTTATTTCAAAGATCTGATTGCATGATATCAGTTATCTGTCTTAGCTATCCATTGCCTGTTGTCTAAAGAGTAGGGAATTAGTTGTTCTTTACAAGGGGTATTTTCTTATGGTTTTAGGTAATGTTTTGTACAAAAAACAAGAAACCAACTTCTCTAGTACAACAAAATTGTACGCAGTCAGACTAATGTTACTGTTCCATTCCTAATGATAACCATTATGTCAGTGACAATAAGTACCAGTTTTAATAAAAAACCTCCATGCATAAAGGTGAAAATATATTTGAAACAAATTATTTTGGTTCCATTAGTTCTCACAGGCTTAGCTCAGAAACATTGACGAATGAATTGTATCCATACCAAAAATGAGAAGGAAAAAAAAGTAAAATTATTCTTAAGGATGGATAGTTCTTGCTCCTACTGCTCCTATTGCTACGCCATCTTCAAAAAAAAACTCATCTGGTACTAGCTTTCCCTCCAAAATCTGCATCCTCTTCACATCTACAGCATAGGACTTCCTTTGAGGTACCATATCAAAGTAGTTGGAGAGTGGACAACTCTGTAGCCCTGGCTTGGAGAAGCAATAGCTAAGACTGCTTTATAGAGGGTGCTGCTGGGACCTACGGTTAATGTGGAAACAAACTATAGAGCACCAAAATTAATGTGAATTACATGAGCATCATCCTGGATAACTAAAGTTTATACCTCTGTACTGTTTTGAGTTGTACCAGATCAGCTTTATACTCTCCATTAGGTTTAAATTTATAATTAAATAATTAATATGTGCATAAATTTGCACATATATGCACATACATGTATATACACATATATACATGTATAATTATCTACATATATAATTATCTACGTATAAACATAAAGGAGCATGAATAATGCTTTATGTCCACTGTTCCAAATAAAGACCAGAGTCAACTTTTTCCTTGTCTGTTACTGAGATTTGAAAATTTTGTCCCCAGAAAAATAATTGTTCAGAGGTTTGTAGTAAGGTGAAAGTTTCAGTGGTGTTGTAATATGGATCTTCCACACACAAAATATACATGCATACATATAAACACTCAGTGTCTTAGTAAGGCTGCTTTTACCAGTTAATTCTGAAAAAAAAAGAAATTTTGTGGAAGTATTTGCTCTTACAGTTAAAAAAATATATCGAACATTGGCTTTAGTATAACCATCTTTTAATAATTGCAGTCAATGTTCAGCAACAGATGGCATCAGAGGCATATTTCCACTTACATCTGTAGTTACAGGCTATCAGCTGCTTCAGACATAAGTAAATTATTCATGTTTCCCTCTTTACAGGATAACTTTGTACCAAGGTGGATGACATCAGCGCATGCTCTTATCTCAGCATCAGTACTGCACTAGACTTCTGCATCAATGTGCCTTTGAAGGACAAAGCCCTCATGTTTCAGCACAGTTTTCCAAGTGAGAAGCTTTGGTTTGCATTGATAAAACCTTAAAGTATTATATCAGATGAAAAGAGCAGGAAGGGGAATAATTTTCACAGTATATAAATAATAATAATGATTATTCACAAAAACATCTTGGAAAAAACTTGAATATAAAACTGTTGAATTTTTGAAGTACTTTGTTGGATCAATGACATTACTCTCCCTTCCTTTCTTCTTTGGTTAGTAATAATGAAATTTATTCCAACTTCAGCATCTGGTTTGTTGGCACAGTTAGTTGGAGCATTTTGCATTTGCCACAGGTTATTCATATATTTCTAACCAAGCCTTGTCATACTTTCCATTTTCATTTGAATTCATTGTGCCAGACCCTCTGGCAGCAATGAATGCTCTATCTATCAATGAATGCTTTAGCCTGTTGAATTCAGTGGAAAGTGTAGTACTTCTGATTTCTGGACTGGGATCAAGGTCTGGATACCTTACAAATTGCTCTTGCAGGCACTAGGGCAATCTCCTAATTGACTGTATCCATCAGCTGGTGAACAGAAACCCATTTGTCAGTTGAATCCATCAGCTGAACCTCACTATAGAGAGCAAGCATGTCAGACAGGATAGTTTTAGGAAGTTAAGATGGCTGTAGATGGATCTCTACATATGGTATCTATCATCCAAATCCGGTACAGCAATTCCTTGTTCAGTGTGAGAATATGGCAGTGTGTAAATGTTTCAGAAATTCAGGGATATATTTTCAGTGGATTATACTGCATGAGGTGTTATTTTTTGGATTTGAAAGTCTGGGAAATACTGGCTGTCAGTATCTCTTTCTTATGAATTACAGCTGGCTGGATAACAGGAATGCTGTGTCATGAAAAAAAACAAACCAACAAAACAAAACCAAAAAAACCCCCGTCAAAACCCCAAAGCAAACCTCAGGTATCACAGAAAATTCTTTGTTTTTTTCAGTGGCATCCCAAAAAACAAACAAGCAAATGAGACTGCCTCCTCCACTCTTCCTTCCTCTTCTTTCTTCCCCTCTTCTCAGTCAATAAGTTTGTGGTTAAGCCATTTTTCTGGCATACAACAGACATAAGTTCAGAGCCCCTCCAAAGGGAGTACTTCCACTAGAGGTGTCCACATCTGCAGTGCAAAGGTCTGCACAGCTGTGTGCTCTGGAGCCAGTCCTGAGACATGAGGAGCAAATCATCCCTGCGTCCCTGGCTGTGTAATGCAAAAGAGGCAGGAAGGCAATGCTGCAGTAGGGGGCTTCTTTCCTGCTCCACAGCCAGTGTGCTGGGGCAAACACGGGTCTCATGTGAGCCACCAGTGATAAACAGGGCAGAAGGCTAACGCCCATACCCACATGAATACATTCATGTTAGCTGTGATCATTAGGTTGCTGCCTCTTCTAGAGTAATGAGTCTTGTCTTCTCTGTTTCTGCTCTAAGATTTGCCTCCAGACCTGTGAAGTATTTTAGTAACTTTTTTGTGAAAACAGATGTATTGTCACTAAAAGTTACAGTTGACATTTCATTGTTGTTTAATGGAAAAACATTTTTGTTAAAAATTTCCTTTCTGTTTCCACATCACATCTTTAAACTATTAGAGGAAGTGGTCAGTGTAGCAGAACAGCAATCTCAGCAAATGATTAGAGGAAAATCAGTGAAATAAGCCTTGAGCCAAAGGAAAATCATGAGCAAGTAAGGGAGGTTTTTAAAAAATAAGCAATAGGAAGTTAGTGTGACTTCTGCTCCTAAATCTTTTAGTCTGCTTGATACTGTTCTCTTAAATCTTTCTTCAGATCAGCTTTCTGTCATCTGAATGTTGCCTCTACTGATGATGATTTCACTTCACTAGGAAATATTACTCTGTTGCTAGGAAGTAAATGGGGTAACCAGGATGCTATAAAACAACACCAAGTTTATAATAGCTTCCTTAAAACATGATATTCAAAGAAGTTAATATTGTCTGCTCACATGGCAAGTTGGTGATCATTCACTAATAGAACAGCCTGAGAAATTCATCTCCAGATACGAGAAACTGCAAGATTTCCTTGCAAAGTGATTACAGAAAGAGAAACATCTGAATCATTGACAGGCAAATTAATGTGTTGGCTCATATAGTACGTTATTCTGAGAATAAAGTGGATGATATACAGGAGAAGGCTTTGGAGATCAAAGGAGAAACCTGTGGAGATAAGCCCTGTTATAGGTATAAGGATTCTAATTCAGGTGTTGTAGTTCCTTAAAAATCTTAGAAAATGGTAATGTTTTAGTGTCCCTCTATAGATAGAAGGCAACTACATGGGAGATACGTATGGTGCTTGGATATTTCTCTTTCTTATCCTTTGTCTACTGATCATATGAATGAAGAATAAAATACCACTGAGTTGGAATAGAAACTTTTTCACAACCACTCTGCAGAAATTCCAATAACTTCACAGGTACAGAGCAATAAAAACATCACATGCAACTTCTGAATCTAATCTCTTGACCACTTTGCTGAGAACTGTGGGAAAACTGTAATTGTTTCTACTTAGAATCTTGCATGGTCCCATGGGAGTACCAGGACTATTTATGTTTTAAGCTTTATTATTATAATATGCAGTATTATTATTTTCATGGAAGAATCTTGGGATAGGTCTTTGTGGCTATTTGCTGTTAAGTAGAAAGTCTAAATAAAACTATTGCGGTTAGACAGAAATAATAGAGTATGTGTTTACCATATAAGGATTTCTTTTTTTCCTCTCATTTTCAGTAGTATTGTAGCTCAATTTCCATTCTTGTGTTTGTCTTTTTAAATCTGTAATGAATCATGGTCTCATTTTATTTACATTTGAGTCTAATTGCTTCTTTGGTAGACCCAATCTGGTATTTAGACCTCTAGGTGCTTGAGAACATCCACCATTATTTGCAAACATAATTACTTGCAGTATCAAAAAAGCAAGTGAAAAGGTGGAGTTCTCTTTGGAAATCAGCCCTTCTACATTATCTACTTATTTATATAATACACACAAGAGGCCAATTCACTTTTGGAAAGATAAAGTGGAATTCTTGGAAAATCCCAAATCACTCTTTCTCTTTCCTAATTGATGCTGTAAGAAGCGCTCAAAAGGAAATGTTCAGAGTAGGCAATAGTACAATGTATTTACATATTACAAAAAGTCATTATACACAGAAGTACTGAAGATTGTATTTAAGTTCTAGATTTTTTCTGAATGTTTGGCATATATCAAATACTTATAGAGAAATTAATAAACTGAAAAATCTTACTAAGAGTTTTTGCAGGACTGTGCAAACGGTGTTTGCTTTAAGAAAATATTTCTAGAAAATTCAAGAATCCTCAACAGAGGTTTTTTTTAAAAGGAAAAAATTAGGGGGGGAATGAGAAAAAGAGATAATATTATGACAGTCACAAAAGAAATGTAGTTAATACAAAATATATGATTATTTAAAATACAACATTATTATGCAGGACATGATGGTCCTTTGGATAACAAGATCAGCCATTTATTTCAACTTCAGGAACAAGAACAGACTTAATGTAAGCAAGACAGAGGGCATCCTACAGATACATTATTGTTGTACTAATTCTGTAGAAATTACTGCTAATGAAACTTCGATAAATATTACTACATATTAATCATTTTTTCCTTTTAGTAGAGAAATTTTATATCCTGGCACATGATTGGGTCACACATACAGAGGACAACAGCAAGTAAATAATGTCTCAGAAATATTTCTCAGGATTTAGCAGGGGATTAAAGATAAGAAAAACTTTCTGAGAGTTTTCAAAGCAGGGTGCAGTAAAATGTCAGAGAGAATTAGACCCATTGTGTACATCTTGAGCATGCAGGTGACAAATGTGAATCCTACATTTCCTCTAGAGAATAAACTCAGGTTCACTTTCTCACTGTAGATTCCAACTATTTGGAGAAGTTAACATTTGCACCACTTACACTTGCATCAGTGTCTGGTATTATGGACACATGATTCCCTATGAAGAAATTGGAAATTACCCCAGAGCATTTCGGAGAATGAACATCCAGTGCTCTCCAAGCCAATTACATTTCAAACTCACTGATATGATTCATGGTCTGATATTTCAGTCTGTCTTTCTGTCTGTAGCCAAGAACAATTTTTAATTTGTACTGTCAATGCTATCTTCACAAGATGGAAAAGATAGGATAATTAGACATAAATTATAACGATTATAACCTGAAGACTGTATTTTTTACAAGCTGTTACTAGTTAGTTGACCAGCTGAGCTACGGAAGAACAGTTCCCAATTTAACCCCTATTCCCTACCCATTCCTTATTGGAAAGCAATTTAAATAAAGAAACCAATAAATAAGAACACATTCAAGTTCCCACCAATATCAGTCTGACAGTCTTGACCTTCTACTGAAAAAAAAAAACCCAAGACATGCTAATAGATGGGGTAAATTTGAACTGTAGCAGGGAAAATCTTTAAATCCTTAGAAATGTTGCTAGTTTTAAGTGTATTCCTTTTCATCCAGTATCTCACCGTAAAGCACACTGAGGCATTGCTGCTTGAGGGATGTTGAGGAGGCATTACCTTTCTGGCAGAATGTATCACTGACTGGGTCATTAGAATGAGTTAAATGAGGAAACGGTTTCAAGTTGCGCCAGGGGAGGTTCAGGCTCGACATTAGAAAGAACTTCCTAACCGTTAGAGTTGTTAGGCATTGGAACAGGCTCCCCAGGGAGGTGGTGGAGTCATCATCCCTGGAGGTATTCAAAAAACGTTTAGATGTGATACTTCAAGACATGGTTTAGTGGACATGGTGGCATCAGGTATACGGTTAGATGATCTTTGAGGTCTCTTCCAACCATAATGATTCTGTGATTCTATGATTCTATGAAATGGTCACCCCAGAAACAAGAATGAGAATCAGTCCACATCTGAGGTGTTAGGGCCCAACATGAAACATGGAGAGACTTTATTCTGAAACCCTGTTTTAAGTCCAAGAGAAATTGGTTTTAAATCATGGCTTTTTTCCACTTCTGAGAATGTCTTAATTTTTGAGTTACGTTATTGTTGCCTATTGTGATTGAACCAGGATACTGATACCAGGTGTAAAGGTGAGTTTAGAAAGATTGCAGACAACTGCTCTGGCAGAGAAAAAAAGAAAAATAAGAACTGCGTTAGACCAGGCCATATTCTTCTTTTAGGTACTAACATTGTCTTTAAAACCCTTAACACCTTCCAAATAATTTTCTTGTTATAGTCAGATTTTTCCTGCTATGTCAATCTAAAGTGACAGTACGATGCTGGAAGGTTTGGATTATTTCTTTGAGAGGATTATGCTTTTCTAAGGAGAAGAAATGTGTTCTTACTGCATCTGGTTAAGCAGTAAGTATATTGCAGAGATAACAATCAACATTAAGTAATCAAGCATTATTTCCTCGTATGTTAAAAAAAATATTATTTTGACAATAATAACAGTTCTTCAGTCCCACGTGTCTCTAAGAAATATCTCATGAAGGCAGAAATAAGGCTGGGAACATCAAATAATAGTAGCATAAAGATGTGATTACCACAGCTTCCTTGGGTATGAAAATTCCTTTTCCCAAACCATTACTGACCCAAGAGATGTTATCAGCTAATAATTGTTTCTTTCCCTAAGTGGTAACTAGTGCTGTATGACTTTTAAGGAGCATAGATATCCAAAGCAGTTGATAAATGTTCCTTTTAAGTAAAAAATGGATGCTTCTTTTAAAATAGACACACTGGGAATACTTTTGCTTGGCTGAAAAATTAGGACCAAAGGAACTGACAGATACAAGATTAAATCCTTTTTGTGGCTCACTCACATAATATTCAGGTTAGATTTAAGGTTCATTTTGAGAATGCAAAGAGTTTTAATTCCATCTTCTCTGCCTCCAGACCACACATTATTGCATTATATGAGACATCACCTTCAGATTTATATATTTTTTAAGTATGGGTGGGGATGCTTTAGTGTGTGATAACATGCAGTTTTAAATTTAGTCTGAATAGCAGCAGGAACGCTAACATTTGGAACAGCTGTTGTATAAGTTTATTTGCTAGGTTTCCTAGGTTTTAGTGGCTAGCCGACAATAATACATACTTTCCAATTTCGTTATTCTAGTACACTGATTTTTTTGTTCCTTCTTCCTTCTTTTCCTCTTAGTTCATTTGTTCCCTCTCTGCATCCTTGAGTAGCTCACCATTTAAAATTTCTGAAGTGAAAGAAAAAAGCAAGACTACTTGTCTTGCACAGCTGCTGAAACTAATAGTCTACCTTTTCCAGCCTAGACTTTCTTCTTTTGATGACTTGACTGTTTTAGTATGGACTTCCTTGAATAATTAACTAAGGATTGCATACTGCACAGGAATGCACTGGATGCACTGGATGTAATTCGATCAAGTTCAACAAAAACAGCTAACAGAATGATAATCACTTCCAAAACTACTTTCTGCACTTTTGAGCTCAGCTCTGCTGCCTACCTCCAAGCTTAACACATTTTGTTGTCATCTCTCATTGTCACATAGCTTCCTACACCTTTTTGCTAATACGGCATATAAGAAAGATATCTAAGTAAGAGCGTTAGAGGACAGGGAAAGGAGGAAGAAAAGAGGTCCATAAGTTCCTCCACCTGTGTAGAACTCTGCAGCTGGTTCCTTCTCCTGTCCTCCTGACCAAGTATATAGAAAACTATTATCAAGTAAAATCTTGCTTCTGGCATTATGTTAAAAATATATACTGCAATTAGACATCAATGAGTAAAACACTGATCTAAATGGGATGAAGTCAGTTTCACATCTTACATGGTTTGCATTGTCCATTGGGATGACCTGACATTCTTGTCTAGTATATCTATTAAATTTGGCACAAACAACTTCGGACATGGCAACATCTTTACTGTATTTCTTTTAGGACTTAGATCGCACCAGTGTACACAATGCACAAAAGACTTTTGCTGCCTTAGAGACAAGGAGGACAACTGAGAGAGACAGGGAAGACACTTACTTAGTAGTAGTTAACATGTTACTATTTTCATCTAAAAGGGCCTGTCCCAAAGGTTATCTGACAAACAGCTGTTATTCTACTCAGTGTACACAGGTACTTGGGGTTATTTCTCCCCAGGTACAGGACTTTGCATTTCCCCTTGCTGAACTTTATGAGATTCTTCTCCACCTGTTTCTCTAACCTGTCAAACAGGTAGCTGCTCTATATGGCAGCACAACACCCTGGCGAACTAGCCAGTTCCCTCAGTTCTGTGTTATCTGTGAAACTACTAGGAGTGCACTCCAGCCTCTTGTCCAGGTCATTAATGAAAAGTTTCAACAGTATTGGCCTCAGTACTAACCCCTGGGGTATGCCACCAGTGACTGGCCTCCAGCTGAACCCATCACTGCTGATCACAACCCTCTGGACCTGTTTGTTCAATGAGTTTTCAATCCACCTCACTGTTTACTTATCTAAACCTTTGTCAGCTTCTCTATCAGGATGTTAGGAGAGAGTATGTCAAAAGCTTTGCTAAAGTTGAGGTAAATAACATGAACTGCTCTCCCCTTGTCTATCAAACCAGTCACCTTGCCGAGGTTGGTCAAGCATGATTTCTCATTCATAAATCCATGCTAACTACTCCTGATTACCTTTTTGTCCTTCATGTGTTTGGAAATACATTCTAGGTGGATTTTCTCCATGACATTTCCAGGGACTAAGGTTAAGCTAACTCCTCTTAGGATCCTGAACTCCACCATCTACTGGTTACTGCAGCCAAGGCTGCCCTGACTTTCACATCCTTGAATAGTTCTTTCTTGCTCATAAGTATCAAGTCCAGCAGAGCATCTTTCTTTGCTGGTTCTTCAGTTACCTCTGCCAGGAAGTTGTCTTCAACACACTCTAAAAATCTTCCAAATTACCTGAGTCCTGCTATATTGTCCATCTAGCAGATGTCAGGGTGGTTAAAGTCCCCCATAAAGACCAGGGCCTGTGAAAGTGAGGCTTCTTCCGGTTGTTTAAAGGTCATATTTTCTTCTTCCTGATGAGTAGGTCTATAGCAGATACTCACTATAATATCACCCATGTTGGTCTGACCATTAGTGTTTACCTATAAGCTCTTGACCAACTCCTGGAGGCATCATGGAGGCAGACCTCCATGCATTCCAGTTGTTCTACATAAAGGACAACTCCCCCTCCTCACCTTCCCAACCTCTCCTCCTAAAAAGCCTGTATCCCTCCGTTGAAGCACTAAGTCATGTGCACCTTTCCACATCTTCGTATAGTCTCAATGTAGTTGTGGTAGCAGAACTGTAAAGAAAAGGAAGATTGGAGGGAAATGGTTGCTTTCATGATAAGAAAGAAAAATAACCTGGCTTAAGGCAAACTTTTGCTTTACTTATTTATGTGATCAAAATAAGATTTCAAAAATGGGAACAGCTAATGCCTGTTTTATATTAGTACAACAGGTTTAAGATGTAGGGAGTGTAAGACTTTGGCTTAAAACTGACTGACTGATTAAATTTGATAGCCTTGTAATAGAATTTTATAAGACTTTGCAGAGGTGTATAGTATAGAACTGTGACTGCATGCTGAATAAGCTTATTCCCCATTTTTAATACCAATACTGTGCAAACCAGGATCTGAAATGTATTCCTTAACTAAAAGGTTTGCTATATTTAATTTATGCGGAGGGACAAGCACATGGGAAATATCAAACTTTTCAGTTATTTGAACCAAATTAGCTAGTAAAATGTGCACTTCAGAGACCGGACAGATGCTTGTATCTTATCTTTTGAAAATTACTTAGAAGAGATATAGCTGAACTGCTTCCTGCTTTCTTCTTTTTATCAGCAGTACTGTCCTACTCCAGTACTACCAAAACATAAACCAAATTCACTGTTATCAATCAAAGTTCATTTAAAGAATATTTCAGCTACAGAGATAAAAGACCAAACTGAGGCTAATCCAATCGCTTCTGAAAGTGAAACATGACTCTTACAAAATTATTTTCTGCAGGTGTAAGACAATTCTTTCTTGTTTTCTGTTCCAAATCTAATATTTCTCTTCCATTCCAAACAGATTTTGCTCTAGAGGACCACTGAAATAAAAAGAACTTGGGTTTTGATAACACAATGGTTTCTATAGCAACATATAAATGTGACAAACACAAGGTAATTAGGGACAATGAAAGAGACACTTTGAGTGACTGCAATATATTCAAATGTAAATCTAAATGCAAAATACTGCAATACAGAAACCTATTCCTCATTAATATATGCTGTTGTGTGTTTTGCAACACTAGAAAATTTAAGATACAAATAAAGAAGCAGTAATAGTAAGCAAAACTGAAATCCTTTCTATTTAGGTAGTTATATCCACAAAGAAAATATTTTAGAAACAATACTTGCATATAGAAGTTAATCCTTATCAAAACTACCCATAGGAACACTGTATTCAGCAAAGAACAGACTAGTACATATTGAAGGATCTATTAGACAGGAATTTGACTGATCTGGACATTTTTCTTTACACACATTTATATGGATATGTTATATAAATGCACACATAGATGTCAACATCTTTCTTACTGAAACAGCTAATACAGAATAGGGTATAGTAACCCAACACTTTTTTCCTTCACTTGAGTGTTTTATAAACTTCCACTGTGCTATACATATTTATCCAAATTTGAAGACAATGATAAAACTTCATTCGCAGCAAAGGGGAAAATAATCAAGTGTGAGGAATCCAAATTTAGAGATTTTCAGGGAATATAGGATTGATATACGTCATACAAAATCAAAATGTTGTTTCACAGCAAATGTTCTTTTCATGTACAGAAAGTCTTTTTTAGTTCTACATGATCAACTAATTTCCATTGTCTGGTTTCAGATTCATGACATAGGGAAAAAATACTGTGGACAAAATGGGAGCCATTACTGACAAATAACATATTGGTAAAAGCTCAGGGATATTCCTAAAGCTCTGAACTTCCCTACTTTGTGGTAAAAGCCAGAGAGAAAGGCATTATGGGAAGGTTTGAATAAACTCAAAGGACAATGAAAGCAATGTCTATTATTGAATTTTGACTTCTCGTTGTTTAGATACTTGTATTACTAGTTCTCACTAGTGTATAGGGATATAATTTTTGGAATGAAAGGCTATTTTTAAAAAAATTATTTGTTTCTTGAGCTTCAGTAATGTAACACATATCATAGCTATAAAAGAATGAATTTATCACAAAGTTAAGGACAAAAATCTTCAAGATAACCAACAATTAATCTGAAAAAAAAAATCAAAGTCACAATTGGAGACACTGAGCACTAAGGTTGGGATAAAAAAATCTGAATCCCTAACAGATTAAAGGATCATGCTGCCCCTTCTTGGCCATCTGCCAAAAATTAATAACTTTGAACTTTAACGGACTACAGATGATTTCTTGTAAAAATGTGTTTCCACTCCTCCCTGGAGTTTTGCACATGTGGAACAGTTATCTGAAGGCTGAAAATTTTATGAGTATTTAGCTTTCCTTGATACGTATAAGCATTATTTGTCAGAACTTTTTTACACCTTGCTCACAAGGTGGGCAAGCTACTAAATGCCCACCAAGCTGCTCTCTCTCTCAGTCCTCCTCCTCAAGAGGAAAAGGGGACAAAATAGGACTAAAAAATTCAAGGATCAAGATAAAGACAGGGAGATCAGTAACTATTTACCATCTCTGGCAAAACAAACTTGACTCGGGGAAAATTAATGTAATTAATTGCCAAGTAAGATAGAGCTGCATGGTGAAAAATAAAGATAAATTAAAACAACACCTTACCCCTGCCCCCACTTTTTTCTCAGGCTCTACATCAGTCCTTCACTCCCATCTCATCTGCATCCTATCCCACAGCCCGAGCAGCATAGAAGGGATGGGGAAGCAGTCAGTTCATAACTGTTCCTCTCTGCTGCTCCTTCTTCTTCACACTTTTCCCTGCTCCAGTGTAAGTTTTTCCCACGTCCTTCAGGATAATCCTGCTCCAGAGTGGGCTTTCCACTGACCGCAGCTCCTGTCAGGAAATATCCATCTGCTCCAGCACGGAGTCCTCCACGGGCTGCAGGGTGGATACCATGGACTTCTCTATGGTCTGCAGGGAAACACTTGCTCCACCATGGTCTCTCCTTCAGGCTGCAGGGGAATCTCTGCTCCAGCCTCTGGAACACCTCCTCCTCCTCCTCCTTCTTCTCTGACCTTGCTGTTTTCGCTGTTCTGTCTCCCACTTCTTTTCCTCTCTGCTTTGTAGTGTTCTGGCCCGTTCTTAAAGGTGCTATCATAGAGGCACCACCAGCTTGGCTGAAGGGCTCAACTCTGTCCTGCAGTGGGCCTGTTGGAGCCAGCTAGAACAAGCTGTGTCTGGCACAGAGAAGACCCTGGCTTCTCCTCAGAGAGACAACTGCAGCCTCCCCATGGCCAAAACCTGGACATGGACATCCAATACCCACATGCACAAAAAAGTTGCTAAAAAATACTCTACACTCCCACTGTAATTTTGCACTTGCACTAGAAAGGCTTCAGTAATATCTCAAACACTGAACAGCTGCTAGTAAGACTGAAAGCTACTGAGTTTGATATAGTTATGTTGTTTAAAGAGAATGTGAAGGCAGGACATCAATCCATAGTGGTGAGTCTGAGCCTCCTGCTGTGTTTATTGCAAAGGCTGCCCCAAGCCTTGTGACTGCTGAGCTATTGGGGTAATGAAACAAAGCCCCCGATGGTCCCAAGTATAAATACTGTTCCCTTCTGTGCCCTTGGCTTCAGACTCTGCCATGTTTAACCATGTTACTTAGTGATCTGTGCAGGCTTAAGAAAGATTTTGGCTATTACTTATCAGGAACTAAACTATAAATAAGTTTTCCAGGCCATTTGAAAACATCTGTATAGCTTTTGAAAGTGTAGCTTCTGTGTGTTCACAAATACTACATATTTTACAAGGGGATGTGTGCATGGGAGAAGCTATTTAAGTAGTGGCTTTGATTATTACTTGTTATACATTTTTGTATCTCCCCCCTGGAAAATCTGTTTCCCTGCTATCTTAAGCTAAGTTCCATGGATCTCATGAAATAATTCACTACCCTAACCTGTACGCCATTATAGCTTCTCCCTGTGGTGTGGGAGGACTCAGGGAGAACAGCATCACGATGATGTTACTGGGTCCTGTTGGTAAGGTGAAGCTCTCCCTTTTCCAGGACATAAAGGTCGTGTCTGAGTATTACAAGAGTTCTTATTTTCAACCTGTCACTGGTCTATTGCTAGTGCTCTCCTGAGCTTGCAGATAGAGCGGCAGAAATTCCTTGTCGTCAGAGGGGAAACAGAAGGGTAACGAGAAAAATAGTATATGTACAAAAGAAATTAAATGCAAAAGTTGTTACAAATATTCCATTGTCTTCTGGTACATTGTGTAGATTTTTAAGTCATTTTCTTAGTCTAGATTTTCACAGAGATTTGATTAGAAGGGCTTAGGGACACTCTGCCTGTCACACCCTGTGACTGACAGGGCAGAGTAAAAGTGAGATGAAAACATGAAAAAAAAATTTAAAAAATTTTACAAAAGAAATGGCTGTGTTAATTTCTGTTTTTTTTTTTTTTTTTTTTTAAGCAAACAAGTAAACACATAATCAATATCTCCAAAACCAATTGAAATCTTTTGGGTTTTGGTGTTCCATCATCAAGCTGAAGACCTCAGAACCTGATTTGAAACTATAAACATGTCATACATTTTTGTCTCCAATATTTATGAATATTAGGTATTCACATACGCAATTCTAGAGAAAAAAGAAATACCTTCTGAAAGACAGGGACTTGGTGAGGATTCACTGGAGGTTGACACTGAGTTGGCTTTGCAGTAACTGTAAGTCAGTTCTATTCATCTGATGCATTTTACTCTCTTTAATTTATATATCCTTAGGTAAGGAACTAGTTTTTTCTGAATGTTGCTATTCTCTTTTACTATGGAACCCATGGAGAAATTTATTCAGACAGTCCCTTGTTTTTATATTTCCCGTTAACTTCCTGCCCTCAGCTCTATTTCACAAGAAATTCTGCTTTTAAAACCCCAAGATCTGACAAAAAATTAAGTAAGAACTTACTCTTATAGTTACCATGTATTTAATTTCCTCTCTTTTATTCTGACATAAATAGATAATCCTGTAAGAAGAAAATTGGGTCCATGATGCAGCTCTCTATGTACCTGAAAAAAATTCCTCTTTCCATGTATAA
>NW_009623865.1:33473-35839 GCF_000690535.1 Cariama cristata
AATGTATCAACATCTTGAATACCAAACGTAATTCTGATTAACCTATCTCCGAAGGTTACTTATTTCAAAAAGGAACCATCAGTTCAAGGTTAGAGTCAGAGAGTAAGAGAATTTTCCCTAATTATCCCAGCACAAGAATATTCACTGCAGTTCTTAGCTTTGAAATAAAGAAAGGAAGAGAAAACAGAAAGCATACAGAAAGGAAGAATAGGAATGAAAAATTGTTCAGGGTAACAGGAAAGCTGCAAAGCAGAGTGGAAGTTGTGAGCGAGGAAACTGTGTTCAGCACTATACCATTGCCTCTTACAATTATCTCTTATTTAACTAGGAAATGCAGTGAAGCCCCTAGGTATTTATTATATAAACCTGTGTGCTTGTATTTAGATTTTTGTGCTTAGACTAACTTTCTGGTACCTCCTGCAAACACTTTCTGTGTTTCTCCTATTATATTTCTGTTAGTGTGTTCTTACTGTTATCTCTTTCATATAATGGTTGCCAAGTAATTAGAAGCAGAGCTTATTAGTGTACAGTTCACACTCTAGGTATGACCTTTGCCATCATTACCATATATTAGGCCATGCATTCTTTAAAGAACTGATTGATTCTTTGGTAGCTTGCTCACTTCTTGATCTTTTATTAATTATTTGCTTTATTACTATTAATAACATGCTTGTATCCATCTTGTAGTTTCCCTTTTTCTGTCTTGAGTTGGTCGTTATTGCATGTATAAATAATTTTATATATATGCATTTCTGACTGTCAAATCTCAGCTCAGTCACTTAATTACTCAGACACTTTCTAAGTCCTGATTCTGCCTATGGCTTCATTCAGCTGTCTCTCTAGTCTCTTTGTAATATTGATTCTGCAATACCTTAATACAGCTTCTGCTTTACGTGATTTAGACTTTCCACATGTGTATAGTTATTACTGTATTCAGTTCTGGTTGACAAGATCTCAGTTTACCTTTTGATAGTGTAGTAGGTTGACCTTGGCTGGATGCCAGGTACTCACCAAGTCTCTCTATCACTCCCCCTCCTCAGCTGGACAGGGGAGAGAAAATATAATGAAAGGCTCGTCGGTCAAGATAAGGACAGGCAGATTACTCACCAATTACCATCACAGGCAAAACAGACTCGACTTAGGGAAATTAATTAAATTACCAATCAAATCAGAATAGGGCAATGAGAAATAAGAAGGTGATTGATGACAAACTAACAAATTTAGTGACCTTCTACAATGAGATTACTGTGTTAGAGGACAAAGGAAGAGCAATTGATGTCATCTACCTGGACTTTTGCAAAGCATTTGACACTCCCACACGACAACCTTGTCCCTAAATTAGAGAGACAAGGATTTGATGGAGGTACCACTCAGTGGATAAGGAATTGGCTGGATGGTCACACTCAAAGACTTGTGTTCAGTGGCTCGACATCCAAGTGGAGACTGGTGACAAGTGGTGTTCTTCAGGGGTCGGTATTGAGACCAGTGCTGTTTAACTTCTTTGTCAGCGACATGGACAGTGGGATTGAGTGCACCCTCAACAAGTTTGCCAACGACAACAAGCTGTGTGGTACAGCTGACATGCTGGAGGGAAGGGATGCCATCCAGAGGGACCTTAACTGGCTTGAGAGGTGGGCCTGTGCGAACCTCATGAAGTTCAACAAGGTCAAGTGCAAGGTCCTGCACATGGGTGTGGGCAATCCCAAGCACAAATACAGGCTGGGTGCAGAATGGATTGAGAGCAGCCCTGAGGAGAAGGACCTGGGGATGCTGGATGACAAGAAGCTCAACATAACCCAGCAACATGTATTTGCAACCCAGCAATATGTATTTTGACCACACATCAAAAGAAGTGTGGCCAGCAGTTGAAGGAAGTGGTTCTACACCTCTACTCCACTCTTGTGAGACCCCACCTGGAATATTGCGTTCAGCTCTGGGGCCTCCAACACAAGAAGGACATGGACCTGCTGGAGCGAGTCTAGAGGAGGGCTGTGAAGATGATCAGAGCGCTGGAGCACCTCACCTATGAAGACAGGCTGAGAGAGTTGGGGTTCTTCAACCTGCAGAAAAGAAAACTCTGGGGACATCTCAGAGCAGCCTTCCAGTACCTAAAAGGGGCTTACAAGAAAGCTGGGGAAGGGCTTTTTACGGGGGCAACTAGTGATAGGACAAGGGGCAATGGCTTTAACTGGGAAAGGGTAGATTAGACATTAGGAAGAAATTCTTTCCTGTGAGAGTTGTGAGGCACTGGAACAGGTTGCCCAGAGAAATTGTAGAAGTCCCATCCCTGGAAGTGTTCAAGGCCAAGTTGGATGAGGCTTTGAGTAAGCTGGTCTGGTGGAAGGTGTCCCTGCCCATGGCAGGGG
>NW_009623865.1:35911-44051 GCF_000690535.1 Cariama cristata
TTCCTGGGCTCAACTTCACTCCAAATTTCTCTACCTCCTCCCCAGCAATTGGTGTAGGGGGACCAAGAATGGAGGTTGTAGTCAGTTTTTCACATGTTTCTGCAACTCCTTTCTCCTCGCTCTCTTCCCCTGCTCCAGTGTGGGGTCTCTCCTACATAAGACAGTCCTTCCATGAACTTCAACATGAGTCCTTCCCACAGGCTGCAGTTCTTCATGAACTGCTCCAGCCTGGGTCCCCCGTGGGGTCACAAGCCCGGCCAGCAAACCTGCTCCCGCCTGGGCTCCTCTCTCCACAGGGCCACAGGCCCTGCTGGGAGCCTGCTCCAGCGTGGGCTTCCCACAGGGTCACAGCCTCCTTCAGGCATCCCCCTGCTCCGGCATGGGGCCCTCCCCACATTGCAGGTGGGGATCTGCTCCACCATCAACTTCCATGGGCTGCTGGGGGACAGTCGGCCTCACCATGGGCTGCACCATTGGCTGACAGGCAATATCTGCTTGGGGCCTGCAGCACCTCCTCCCCCTCCTTCTTCACTGACTTTGCTGTCTGCAGGATTGTTGCTCTCACATATTCTCACTCTTCTCTTCTGTCTGCTGTTGTATAGCAGTTTTTTCCCCTTCTTAACTTTGTTATCCCAGAGGTGCTACCATCATCACTGATGGCCTCAGCCCTGGCCAGCAGCAGGTCTGTCTTGGAATCAGCTGGCATTGGCTCTATCAGACATGGGGGAAGCTTCCCACAGCTTCTCATGGAAGCCACCCCTGTAGACCCCCCTGCTACCGAAACCTTGTCATGCAAACCCAATACAGATACAGGGAACTACTTTTCATTCTCTAATTTGCTTGTATGCCTCCACTGTGGCACAGTAAATTCTCCATCATTCACAGGAAGTATTGTTATGTTGGAGGGTTCAGTGTGACAGCATACATGGTAGATCAAAAAAAGTGAACACTCAATCTGCATGAAACAACTCTTATGTCCCGGATTACAGATAATGGAGAGCAACGGTTTCTTTTCAATGTTCCTTAAATGATTTTATCTTTAGCTGATCCTCTATAATAATCTTCCTAATAATTCCTTCAGAATTTAATAGATCTCTGCATTTTAGTAGTCTTACAGATTACAAGGAGGCTTCTGTTTCCAATTTCTTTCTTTTTTGTGTGTGTCTTTTTCTCCTTGCAGTATGCAGTATGTAGTTCTCGTTGTATTTTGCTGGAATGGTGCACAGGTCCAGAGTGACTGCATTCCCTCTTTCAAATGATTCCCTTCTCTAACTTGTGCTTGTGTGCATCTAACCTATATTTTGTTCTTCAAACAAATAAAAAACCAAAACAAATATAGAAATATAATGTTAGACACCCTAAATTAAACTTTTCAACTACTGTACAAACATTGGATTTTACCAGTATTTCTGCTCCAGAATTCTGCTGCTGCAAGATGTACACCAGAGAGTTTAGCATACATACAGTTCTTGGCATGGATATTCCTGAAACTCTTGAACGTTTGTTAATGTCTCTTGACTGAATTATTAATGACACTGATTCTGTTCCAGTATGAAGTTTAAACTGTTTATGATTTATTTCCTTTACACTCCCTCAGCCTTAAGTTTCTGTCTGCTTTGACATCATATTATCAACAACTGAGAGTGTACATACAAAAAATACAGCTTGAACTGGGAAAGCTAATTCTTCTCCACTTTCTCACTGTGAGGGCCTCGTGGGTGTGATCATAAAGGACAAGAGGAGACTTTAGGAGGCAGAATTATCAGCATATGAGGGGCAGTCCTCAACAGAAATCTTGATATAACTCAGTGAATACATACTGGCTATTCCTCAATGGATCAAGTTCAAAGAATAATTTCCTCTTTTAAAAGTATCAAAATGCATACATTTCTAGGTAACTGGAAGAGCAATACTTTAGTCTTGTGACTGAGTTGGAACACACTGAGCTCATATGTGGATATTACATCTATGTTCTGATCTACAAGGCTCTGTTATTCCAACCCTGCCTATGTCTTGCAAGCACACTGATCCTTATCCATCATAACTACTCTACCAGAATGAGCACATCAGCTGATAAAGTACAGATATCATAAGACATAATAAACATGCAGTCCCAAAAATGTAGTTAAAATGTAGGCTTCATTTCTTGGTGATGTGTGGTAAAAAGTGTTCAGATACTGAATCAGTCCTCGAGGTTTGCTTTTATGAGGTTCAACTCTACACTTCGAATTGTGTAAAATTTGATAGGATAAAAAGCTAAGTCTTTTATGTAAAATGAAAAGCTCGATAGGACTAATTTATATTAGTGTGTTCAATAGCAGCTATCCCTTGTACATCTAGCAAAATTTGTTCTCTGTTACATGCTTCAGAAGACCAGAAGAGAAAAAAGTTTAAAGTAACTGCAGTGTAGTGTCAATACAAGAGAAGAGAAGCAGGAAGAAAGTAAGAAAGAAAAGTGGAGTAGGACAAGAGGCCATAGAGAATATAACAGCAAGAATAAGATTATTTTGGGAAACAGAAGAAACTTACAGGGACACTACCTTTTGATTTATTGCCATACATGATAGAAGAACATGTAGGGTTAACTAAGGTTACGTAGCATTTGAAACCACAATACATCACACTGTGCCATTGTAAGCATATTTTTCAAACATTAGCAAGCCACAAATCTAAAACACACTCTGTGTGTGAAACTGCTTTACAGTTTGCAATATAAGAGAAAGTGCATCATTTCAACTGACATTTGGACTAGCTGTCGAGTAGAAAACTCCTTATGTCAGTTGCACCATATTGGATCATCTTTTATTGTCTGCAGCCAGGATGATGAAGTGTTACAGGCAACAGCACTTAGAATATGCTACTGTATTTCCTGACCTATTTGAAGTCAGACAATATCCTGAAGGCAGTGATTAAAAGTTACTAGTTTGTATCATGAAAATTTGTTCAGAATTTTGTAGTTGATGACAGATCTGTGCATATATGTAATATAGCCATAGCAGGTCCTTTAACTTGCTTAAGCTTGCTTGAAGAAAAGAAGCATCTCATGCACTTTTTATCAGAACATTGTACCGCTATCTATTTAGTCACAAGTTAAAAATTACACCAACAGACAGAAAAGAAATAAACTTGTAAGCTAGTGTTGTTGTAAGCACTGCAATATAGTCTCTAATGTATCACTGAACTTTCATTATATAAAACTGTCAATTGCAAAGAGATTTGTAGAGTTGTAAATGAACAGTGCTGCAATAATAAAACTTTTCACAGAAATCTCAGCACAAGTTCACAGTTTACAGAACTTTAATTTCCTGTTAACTTAAACTTTGTTGACCTAAATTCTGGAAGACTAGGCAACAGTTCTTTATCGAAAAGGTATATCAGATATTGTTTTGAAGAGATCACTCTAAAATTCTACATTTAGAAAGCTATGTTATGCAGAAATTTTTTTAATGCACGTTTTTCTTTTATCAAATACATTCTGTCATCTTCATGTTTTAAGAGATGCTTTCACAAATATTTGGAATAAAAATGAAGCTGTTTTCTATGTATTTGGTGTCAGATTTATTTAAGATGTCCCTACCACACCCAGTACCTGAAGTAGCTTTGTGTATTTTCTTTAGTATTTTCTGTTCTTTGTGCCTACCCATGATTATTCATTAACTTTATTTACTTTGGTATCTCACTCTCTAGATTATAAAGTCTGTAAATGAAACTTGCTTCCATTCTCACTGTCACTTCTTTGCAACATAGATCTAGCTACTAGTGTACATAAGCATAAAAAAGGTTCTGTATCCAATTACTAGTCCCCATTCTACTCTGAATACCATCCCCTTTTTTAAAGATAGGCAGCTTTTATTATAGTCACACTGCAATTGTACATGGCATATAATTCATTGGTATATTCTCACAGTTTATTTGAATGAGTGAAGGGTATTTGAAACCAGATATAAGGAGAAAAGGTAAAGAAGCCATTAGACAACAAATATACTCCTATGTGATTAATAGTTCTTATTTAGCTACTTATAGATTCTATGAGTGTGACCTCTGGGCTGTCCTAAATTATTGCTGGTAGATGTGCATGTCAGGCAGAATAAATGTTTTGCCCGTGTGCCTGATGATTTGTCTTGAACATCTCTACACCAATAATTTTCTGCAGGGTTGAAAGGCTTTTATTATTTTCAGAAAAATCAATGAACAAACAAAAACATCTGATAATTTTTCCTTTATTCATTCTCAAGCAGTATGAACATTTGAATTATGAAGGGTTTTAGGGTTCATTTGATATAATCTTTTTGTCCGTTGAATAAACCCAAAGTGTTGTTTCCCAGTGCATGTGTGATTAAATTGAGTATATGAACTTTTGAGACAATTTGGATTTAAGATAAACCCCACGACATTTATTAAAGTTGGGTCTTACTACAACATGGCTGAAGACTAATATAAAGGCTAAAGAAGTCCTCAGAAAATGCGGAAGTGGTGATGGGTTCATGGACCGTGTCTAAAAGATTGGCATGGGAAGAAACTATGTGGATCTCCTTGTCATTTCTTCCTCTTCAACTCAGTTCAGTGCTTAAGTGAAATTTGATTGTTTGAGACAGATTTCCAGGACTTGATCTTCAGTAATAAGTACAAAATTCTAGTGGTAATTTTTTCACATTTCTTGAATTACTTGGTTGAATATTACAAGTTAAAATACATCTCTAGTTGAATTTGTAAATAACTGAATCTTTAAAGTTTCAGTCTCTTTTCCTTGTAAAGTAGATTGAAGCAGTTTCTTACATTTAGTGCTAGTCACTACTGTGGGATATTTGCACTGCCCACCCTTGGCCTAGCTAATAACAATTGTTAAGACAAGTATGTGAACGGTGGTTGTGAAAGGGATAAGCTAAACTGCCTGAAAGAGTCTTTTTCCAAACTGATCAATTTACAGATGAAAATGACTGTCAGACAGCTCAAAGAGTAGCCTGGGAATTAAAATGAGACTTTAGAAATCAAGAGGAACTCAGCTGGAAAAGAAGTATAAAAGAGCCTTGAGAACTTGAAAAATTTTAAGTTGTAAAATTTCTGAGGAAGAGAACTAGAAGTGCAAACAGGAGAAATCAAGATCTGTTTATGCACTGCTAGAAATCTCCCAATGGCATCAAGACCTCTGCCTTGGCCAGCCAGAGCCATGGGATGCTGTGACAAGCTTGAATCTTGGCATCTGTGGGTGAATGTGGCCTTGTTGGGGGGCAGCACAGGTGCACATAAAGCTGGAGCACCCACATGTCTCACAACAGGTGTGTGCAAGTGGGACAATCCATATCCCCACGAAACGAGACATGTATGGTTGTAGCCCACACTGCCTAAGAGAGTGTGTGCACATTATTCTGTGTGTACATATAATTCTGTGTGTACATGTGTATGGATGTGAGGTTATGTCATTTTGGAATTGATTATAGAGGGGTGTTGCTTAGCATTTTACAAGTTTCTAATACGGAAGTTTGTATGTTATATTGCCGATATTGATCCTGAATTAATCACTTGCTAATGATTGCCTGCTAATTATATGCCATTAATAAATCAATAAAAATTTTGATCATAATTTGGTTTAAAACAGCAATTTTTCCTTATGACAATTGGCATTACACTGGTTGCATCAATACTTCAATAATTTCACAGACTCATATAATCATTATGAAAATGCATACATATTTATATATATATATAACATAGTTCATCAGTTATATGGATGATCTTTTATGGAAGGATCAAAAGATGTGCCATAGTCCCCTCTTTGCTTTATGTTTGATTTACAAAAGAAATACAAATCTTAAAAAAAAAAAAGAAGGGGAAAAAAAAGGCATGGTCACACCTCCTTGCATCCTATGTCACTCTAACAACTGTTGCGAGTACATTCTTTTTATTAAATTTGTAAACCCTTTGAGACAGGAAGGTTGTTTTTTTTTCTATTTAGGTGATTGCCTAATATTGTAAGGGAAATATAGTGCAATTTTAGGCATTTCTACATTGCAAATAAACAGAAATAAAAATATTAATCCTAGAAATATGTACAAAGTGTGATAAAGATTAATTCCAAATCTGGTAACTTACAAGTCAACAGGTTAATTGAAGTCCAAATGCAATCAAGCCAGGCCCAAGTGAAATTTCTGTGTAGATAACAGAATTAAATTCTCCATTTGCTGTAAACACTGATAAAGTTTGCTGAGATCTTAAAGTATTTCTGAAGGCAGCTCAAAACATGAAGACAAAACACTTTACACTTTCTCTCAGATCACCAAGATTTAACTGTCTACTCTTTCTGTAGGACCCCTTGGAGTGTCTGATACATACATGCTAGAAGGGGTAAACTGAAGATATGTGCAATTTCCTTCTAATTCTATCCTTGTCACAAGAAATTGTCATTCATTTTATCTTTAACATTTTTAATATTAATATTTGTTAGAGTTCTCTCTCTTGATTTAGTGCTACAAGGCTGTGCTGTTGGTCTGTACAAAGTATTCTTGTTAGCATCATGATCTCTTTTTGATCAAGTCAATACTTTTTCACCATCCTCATGTTCTCATTCCTTTTATTTCATTATTTTTCTTTCTGAAAGCTGTTAATTCCTGGGATTTAGGGAGTCTCTTGGTTCCCTTTCTTCCTCTGACAATTTATTCATCTCAGAGAGGAAGCATAAGAACTGGACAAGCACAGAATCTCAAATCTGACCTTTTTCCTCTTGGTTTGGTGTTCTTAAGCATTCATTAGAATGATATCCAGCCTTTATTCTTTTCTTTATTTACCTAAAACTAAATAGCCATTGACCAACAAAAGTATTTTTAATTTATTTCCAAATAATAAGGCTTGTCATTTCCTACTACATAGAGATGATCCAGCTGAAATACAGGTCCACATTTCTTTTATTTTAGTCTAAATCAATCAGTTTCCCTATTTGTTTCACAATGTAATAACACAAAGAGTTCATCACAACAGAAGCCATACATAGCAGAGAGCAACTTGAAACAAATTTTGACAAACAAATTTGTGATAATCTCAAACCACAGTAAAAAATTCAATCAAGATAATTGATTTTTAAAATGTTATATGGAGAAGTAACAAAGATGTGAGAAAAGTGTGAGGGAAAAGAAGGGAATCAAAGACAAATCATAACCTATAGAAAAGCGATCATACCAAAAGTGGTGTGGAAAAGAAGTTGTAAGTTTATCTATGACTTATAAAAGCTACTCAAATCAAGAATGTAGTCCTATCAGATAAACGCCTTGGCAAAGTATTTTGCTCACACTACCTAGAGACAGGTCTTGATGTGCATGAAGATTTCTCTGTTTTTCTTTTCCAATCAGAGTAGTTAATCTAATAAAAGCTTTCCTCAGTTTGAAGCACCTCTTTTCCATGGTTCATTCAAATGCTTTCATTTTCCTCACCTCTCATCTGTTATTAAAACTTTATTGAACTAAATCCACTGAAGTCAAGAGATTCTCTGGTTCTTAAAAAATGATCTTTACTTTTGATGTTTAGTGAAATGTAGTAATAAAAAATATAATTCGGATCTTTGTAAAAAAATGTGGAACTATAAACACATACTTAACTTCCTTAATTGCATAAGGGTTTGTTTCATAGGTTGAATTTTTCTTTACTTGTCTGTGTTTCATTTGCATAAATTGTTATATTTGCCTAAATTGTTGTATGTTTAACAAACATACAGTACATGGGGATAAAGGAGAAAAATAATCATGAGTCTTTCTCCAACTTCCCAAAGATTAAGAAAGCTTCAGATGTACAATGTATCTTTATATTTCTCTACTTTTTTAGATACATTGATAAGGTTTAATACTGAGCATCAGACATTTTACTATCTGTAAAATATTATAGCTTTGAAAAAATATGGTTTTGTAAATGTCATGTCACATGACACAACATACTGCAAGTTTAGCATTACCTTCCCTGATATAACACACCCACTGTACAAAGACGTGTGAGACACTAATGTGTTTATCACAGCTGACACTGGATAGCAGTAGCTTGTATTTTGCCAGGGGTAATCTCCTAACAACATTTTTATAAAGATACCTATGAAGATACATTAGGAACTTAAATCGGACTTCAAACTGACAACAGCAAAAATAGTCAAGGAAGAGGGAAA
>NW_009623865.1:44082-47826 GCF_000690535.1 Cariama cristata
ACCATATTAGGGATTTGATGAGAATTCATGTTAATTGCAATTTAGAATTTCTCTGTTTTGGAGACAGGACCAACAAAAATATAAATTTAATTCTGCTTGGTAATCATGATTCTTTGTGTATTTTCTGGACCTATACAGTTGCAAGCTATATGGAAAAACTATGAGGAACTTGGCCTTTACTGAAAGTTTCAGTATTTTTTGCTTCCCTTAAGAAGGGAAGGAACTGATGAATCATTTGTTGATTTATGCCAATCACATTTTGAAGATTTCTTTTTTTGATAGTATAATTTTAAAATAAAAAGAAGCATTGTACCTTACAGATAGCTTTTGTTTCATTCTTACATAAAACAGATCATTGTTTTTATGCTAATCACTAACTTTTTAGTGGAGAATAAAGGAAGAGAAAGGGAAGAGAAGAGGAAGAAAGGCAACAAAGAATTCTGTCAGATGTTGCCACTATGTTATATTAATATATGAATGTTATATGCATATATTCATATGACATGAATATTCAATATTCCATTGAATATATTGAAAATATATTCAATGTTATGATAGGAAAGCTGAATCAAACTAGGTGTAGAATTTTCTTAGTAAGTGAAAATACTGCTTCCTTGGAAGTGAGAAACTAGCTTACTTGAGAGCAGAACTTCCAGCATTGAAAGATCCAGACTTAATAGGACAAAACTTATTGACCAATAGAATAATACAATTTCTAGAGAAATTCAGACTGTCTAACTGGCTGGCCAAAGACAAAGTAACTGGATTTATTCATAAGAAGAAGAAGCTATTAAACATATGTACATTTCTGCCTACACTCAAGATGAACACAGACTCTTACTGATTTCTTACACGCATTAAAAATATTACTACCCACAAAGTGGAAAGGCCTCAAAGCACAGTTTAGAAAAATTCTCATGACTTCTTAAATGGAGCTGTTATTGTCATATAAATCTTATAAATCTCTTATTTATATATATTCATATGTCTTATTCATCTCTTATTATACATTTCATATAAATCCCTTATATGTAACATTTGTTGTCTTCAGGGCAAAGGTTACTTTTTTTTGTAGGGGAACTTGAGTTCCAGTGTACTACTCTTTTGCAGCATACTTGTTTTCTGCATGTTGAATGATATACTACATGATTCCTCTAGGTCAGTAAATGAATTCTTAGTATACCAGCATCCAGTTCTCAGTTTCCTGACAATTATAGAGTAGAAAAAAACTTATGAGAAAAATGAACCCTAGCAAGAACGTGTGGGAGGGCTGATGCACAGTCAAAAGACCAAAAGATCACAGCTGATAGGCAGAAGGAAGTACTGTATTAGCATTAAGTGATTAATTTGCAGAAGATTAAAATTATTAATATGACATTAGCAAAGAAAACATTGTTCTGTCATTTATATTGTGTCAAAATGTGCTTGATGCCTCATAGACTGTTCTTATAAAGGAAGCTTACTGACCTATGCCAAACATTATGCTCTTACATATCATTAGGATAGGAAATCAGCCTAAGTTTCTCACTAAATGTTTTTGGATGAGAAACTGGAAATTAAGAAAATGTTATCTTTCTTAAAAATTGGCTGAATTTAACTTTTGAATCTACCATTCCTGATAAGGACGTGAAAAGAACAGTTATAATATTAAGAGAACCTGTAGAATCACTTGATTTAAGAAAGGTTATGGGATAAAATTTTCATAATATTAATTCATTGGGAACCTGTGGTGTAATCCAGTGAGACAATGAGGGTGACGAGAGGGTAAAGCCAAAGAAATTATTATTATTTTTTTTAAAATAATGACCTACATTGTCCTGTATATTCATTTTGTATCCCTGCTTTGAAAAGGAGACAAATTGAATTTCTTACAGGAAAGCGGAATCCACTTTTTAAGATAAAAATGCCAAATATAGTTTTAGTTCTTGTGGTGAATTTCATACTACCCTCTGATATCATGTTTGCAATCAATATGAAAATGTTCCATGAATGAAATAGTGATGTTTTTGAGGGAGAAGATACTATTAAATATTTCCTCAGGTTACTTTTATTTCTTTTTGTACTTCTATCGTTTCGCTTTAAGTTTGACTTAGCAATTTTTCATCCACTTCACTCATTATGGTGGGTTGACCTCAGCTGACTGCTAGACACCCAACCATCTTCTCTCTGACTGCCCTCATGAACATGACAGAAGGAGAAAAGAAGATGAAAAAGCTCACGGGTCAAGATAAAGACAGAGAGATCCCTTGTCTGTTACTGTTGTGGGCAGAACAGGCTCAACTTGTGCAAAATTAATTTAATTAATTGCAACTAAAAATAGAGTAGTATGGTGAGAAACAAGATAAAAAAAACCTAACACCTTCCCCTCAGTCCTCTCTTTTCCCAGGCTCAACTTCACTCCTTCATCCCCAACTCCTACCCTGAACAGGACGGATGAAAGGAGGAATGAGGGTTGTGGTTAGAGGAGGCTGGAAGGCTGTGGTACCCTACCTGTCCCATGATTTTATTTGTGATATTTTATTTATTTGTTTATTTATTATGCTACTCTGACTTCACCCTGAAGTTGCTCAGTAACTTGCTTAAATATAATTTATTAATATTACACTAAATAAGCTGATATTTGTACATGTTTTATCTGAGAAATGGCTTTCAAAATGAACATATGCATGCATGTGCAAATTTATATATACATAAATATATAGTATAATTACACGACTTCTGTTCACAGCTATTTTTAGCCTCTACACATCATGTAATTGATAAATGTTGGCAAATTAATAGTGTAAAAATCAAAGCAAGAAAATGAAAGACATTGTGAATCAATTTACTGATCAGATCATAGTCAGTTAAGATATTTTTTCTGTACTTGTGAACAGAAAAAAAAAGTTTCAAAACTTTTCCATTAGCATTAGATGTTTGCAGTGTATTACTCAGTCTTTAATATCTATTCCAACTGTTCTCAAATTTATTTTAGTTGTTTTCTACCTAAGCTGTTCCAGAGTTCATAGACAGTCCTCTGATGAGCGATTTGAGAGTCTGCCAAATAGAGACTTGACTTAACCAATGTTGTCTTTCCTAAAATTATTTACCATATTATGGCTTTAATAAGATTAAGAAATTCAATATAGCTGATTTACATTTCGGAATCCAGGTTTTATGTTTTTGAGAATCGTGTTTGACAAAGAAGGAACAGTTATCAGTCTGACATTTACCATAGAAACTGGAGAGTCTTTACAAAAATTAGTATTAATAATCATACCTGCATGTCATTGTAGAAAATGGTTTATGCAAATAAATTAACAATAGTTATCCCTTTAATTATGTGAAAAAAAAGTCAAACTCCTGTATACGAAAAATGTACCTGAGTACAGTATTAAAATACTGTAAAAAAATACTAAGAAAGAAGAAAAATGAACAACTGATAATTTACTGTTTATGGGTTTTTTTAAGAGCAAGTAAAAACTAAAAATTGTGAACTTAACTTACTTCACGTTGATGAGGAAGGTTGCTGGTAAATCGAAGTGGTTAATATCAACAAAAAAATTCAGAAAATTTTTAGTAGTTTTGAATTTTTTTGGTCATTAATTTGGAAAAGGTTTCATCTAGATGGACATTCCTGAATTTCTGTTTGCATGAATAGCTTAAAATAGTGCTTTTCCTGAGTGCAAACAAGAGCTTAGAAACAGTTCTGTGTTGAAAGTAGACTATATTTTCTGTGTAGTCATTAAAAAAGGAAAGGCATTC
>NW_009623865.1:47857-57519 GCF_000690535.1 Cariama cristata
AGGTTGACTAACATCTTCATATGCCAAGACCTTTGAGAGATTATAAAGGTTTTACGATTGAGGGATCATACTGAGGAGCAGAAATGGGATCAGCTGTAATCTCTGGCACAGGCTTCTGGTATAATCTGGAATGAGTTGCTTAAGGTACATGTGCACTAGGCAGTACCAGGTCATAACTGAGCTAACTTGAAAATCAAAATTGTTGTAGCTGTCAGGGACACATTGCTAATTAGCTGTAACACAGTGTTGCACTGTACAGCTATATTAGCTAACACCTCTGAAGAGCAGTACTTTGTGTTATACGAATGCAATGCATTTACCGTTACCAAGGCCATTCTCCATCTGCGTGCTCCTGCACCACTTTTACAGTAGCAGTCACACCACTACATATCTTTCTTCTTCCTCATCTCTTCTCTACTCCTCATTTAGGTAGCATCCTTTCTTGTCAGTTCATTTGTACCTAACTTTCAACTAACCTGCCACTGTCAGAGCACTGTACTGCAAGATGTAGACAGAATTAGTCACCTTGTTCCTTAACTATAACAGTGGGAACATACAGACTTTCTTACTCTTATCTTTCTGTCTTTTCTGTCCTCATTGTAAGTTGTTTGAACTGTGATTTCTATGACTTGGTTCTTACATATGGAAATCTCTGGATCTAATCTGCAGTGTAGCTGGCCTGTTGAGAGTGTTGCAGTGCAGTCAGACTAGAAAAGAAATGAAGACAGAAGTGGATATTAAATGTTCATTTTAGAAAAAAGATGACAAGAGTTTTCCAGATTTGAAATAGCAGTGACATATTTTTGCCTGAAAGATTTGGTATTGCATAAGTATCCGAATAAGGGATTCCATAAATCAGGTTTTTTTCCAGCAGTTTTTCATATTCTTTACAAATGAATTATATCACCTCAACATTAGAAGGTATGATATCACAAATCTACATATTGTCTAAGAATAGGAGATAATTCTTTTTTATTCATCACATATACTCCAAGAAGTATGATGTGTGTCTAAAATCTCTGCATAGGGAATAGGAATAATCTTATCAAAGATTAGCTAAACAAAATCAGAATAGATCACTCTTTGGAGTTTCCCATATCACCATGGTAGATGGTACATGCTTAAACTAGATGTCTACATTTTAAATGCATAAGATTGCATGACATTAATCTCATCCTGTGATACTATATGCCAGACTAAGAATTAGTAGTACAAAGATTAAGAAAAAATAATCCTATATGAATTAAACAGGATGATATAAATTTCTTTCATACTCTGTCTCCATAAAAACCATTTCTGTACAGGCAATTTCTAATGAACTCTTTTATCTCCCACTCATTCTATCTCATAAGCATCTGACTGTCTTCCTTTCAGTCACTTTTACTGTAGTCCTTATTTTCTTCTTTTTCCAAAAGAGGACCCTTCCTCTAGGTCATGTGGCATTCACTCCAGTTTTGAGTGTACTACTGCCTGATTTTCTCTCTTCTTCTCATTCCAGGCAGTAAACACTGAAGGGTCCCTTGAACTGTTATCCAAAAAGTTGATTTGTGCCCAGTGTGCAATATATCAATTCCACGTGCTCAGGAGAGATATTGTATTTATTCAGGCCTGGGTGCTCAGTGGACTTTTCCACAAACCAAGCACACCACCAGCAAGTTCCACTGTTCTTTTTATACACAAAAATCAAGGACCAGTATTTTTCCAGACACACCTGCTAAATACTGATTGGTTAGTAATTTACATACAATTGCATATTCATTCATATAACTACACATGCTTACGGGAAGGGTCTTCACCTGGGCAAGGGTCTTTTTGACCTGTGGGTGTGATTTGTAGTATTATAACGAAGATAGTTCACTTCAGGACACCTTAAAAACTAGTTTCATTGCCAAGTTGGTTAATCGAATGGTCACTTTGCCAGGTTGTCACGTAACTCATCCATGCTCAGAGGCTTAACACAATCAGTCTTGGACGTTCTCATCAATCTCCAGGACTTACATACTCTAGCTCCCTTCATGAATCCCTTATTGTTAATTGAGATCATCTTGACCAAGATTCAAAGCAAAGCAGGATCAAAGCCTTATAATTATTAACTATGGTTACCAGGAACAGATGTAAAATACATTATATCGGGACCACTTCTTTTTCTTCCCCTCCTCCCTTTCTCTTCTGCTTGATTTTTTCACTCCCTCTTTTTTTCTGATTGTATTCTAGCTTTTCTGAGAGAAAATTCATATCACCAAGCTTTAAGAGCTAGGCTGCAATTCAGCTGCTTCCTTACAGCTGTAAGAGTAGTTTTAGCTAATAGGCTGTCTAGATAGTTAATCAAGACAAATAAACATCTGCAGAATTTTACCAACATTAATCTTCTCAGTCTGTAGTAGATGGGTAAATTCTACTCAGAGGCATGTTGCTGTTAAAAATGGGAACCTAGACCCTTAACTTTAAATAAATGTCTTATTTTTAGACAGCTTTCTGGAGGGTCAAACCAAATCTCACATGATTCCATGGGACTGAGGTAGAATACTCACAAACTGAACCTTGGATCAAATTTGATAGGAATAAATCTAGGAAGTTTGATTTGAAACAGGAAAGCATAGATAATTAGAGTAATTTTAAGAAAGAACTTTTTACCTATGCTGGTAACAATAAACTCTGTAATTTGACCATAAGCACCTGCAAATTGTCACCATAAATATCTTCAAAGGGTTGGCAGAGGACCAGCTGATTTGGGTCACAATGGACTGAAATCAAACATATACAATGTTAATAGGATAATGCAGAATTGTCAGCCACACAGCAGTGTGGAAACCACCTTGTCAGAGGCACCAACATTTCTTGACTTCTCTGTGTTATTTTAATGACTAAGTAGTAGATGCATCTGAGAATATAATTTGTGAGTGCCTGATTAAAAACTAGCAGCACATCATCCCCGGTCAAGCCAAAAACAAGTCCCATTTTCCACAGACATTACTTTGACAGTTTCTTTGCACCATCAGAAAATCCAGAATATCATTCTACATCCATAAGAAGGCTGCATCGTCCTGCTCAGGACTTTTATGCTTTTTTTTTTTTTTTTAGATTTCTATGACTATGTAACATGGCTTCCTCATACACCAAGAGAAATCTGATACAAGAGTTAATTCTCCTTTCTTATGTAAAATGACATTGTCCTCTCCCTCAGAGAGTATATCAGAAATTTTATATTACTCATTGTAAGCAAGCATATTACTGGGAAGGATATTTCTCCAATAACCACTTCACTTTTGTAAGGTCTGACGAAGCTATATATTTTTATGGTTGCCCAAGTATTTCCTTGAGTTATACCTCACTATTACAGCTCTAACAGTATTAAGGAAATTACTTCCTGTGTAACTACAGAAGTGCAGTTAATTGTAAATTAATCTCACAAGTTTTGGGTTTTATTGTTAGAAGGAAACACAGGAAGAGTAATGTCTCTGACAGATCTATAGCAACTGGGCAATATGTTGATATCAGGGATACCTATGGGAACATTCATTTGGGAAAAAATACGTATGTGTGCATGTATGTATATCTACATTGAAATGCTATGCCAGTAGCTGAACACATATTTACATTCCCAAGTACATTATGTATATATATATAAAGATATATAATGTGTATTTGAATTAGCTACAATCAAACTAGTCTAAATTTCAGTTCTTCATAACCTAACCGATATTTCAGTGTATTTCAATTTCCTTGAGTATGTTGAAAATTAATGTTAATAATAAATACTGATAGGAGCATCAACTTAGTAATTCAGAGCATCCATGTCAATTATCTTATTACTATATTATTATATTACTTTATTACATTATTGTCAATTACTGCAATTATATTACTGAACACAGCTGATGTTGCTCAGAGGAATTTCAAAGAATTTAGTTTAATACAGCAACATTTATCATTAGCACCTTAATAGGAAGTATTATATCAGGATTAAAACATACAGCTTTATATATAAGTGCCTGAAGAAAATTATTAAATATTTAAGCATACTTTTTCATGATAAAGAAGGGATGATATTGTTTTCAGAAATGGGAGGGTAGAGTGTTGCTGGAGGATTTGTTAACTATTCCAAACTGTTTCTAATGCTTGTGAATCCTAGTTATTAGTTGCTGGTGAAATTTAAAGTTTTTGAGGGCTGGCTTATGCACGTTCTTAGCACTCAACACCCTGAATTTAGCTAATGGTAAAAGCAGTTGTTTTTTGTCAGGTCCTGTGAGCTCAGGGTGGGTATTTGCTTCTGAATTTGGTACTACATCTTGTGGTTTTCTTCATGCTTCAACTTTCCAGTGGTTTTGGCCACTGTAACTGAAGCAGGTAAGAAAGACTGATGTGTCGTCATTCTTCTCTACCAATCCAAGATTAATTTAAGCTGGAGTGCAGTGAAAGTATGGTTACTAGAATGACTGGGAAAACAGACAACCTGTTTTTTTGAAGGACTCTAAAAAAAATTGATTTATCTAATTTAGGAAAAGAAGATCAAGGGTGAGTACAGTTCAATCCCTTAGGAATTTTCCAGGAAGAAAAAAAGAACAAAAAATCCCATGAGACAAATATGTATAAACTGATCAGGATGAAACTTAAATGGAATCTGGAAAATGTTTCACCACTAAGGTGAAACTTCAGGACAGCATTCTAACAGGAACAGAAACAATAAAAAGACTTTAGGAACAGGTTTGATCTGTAAAAGAGATGATATGTAAATATTTGCTGCCATAGCAAAGAAATGAACTTGGTATGGTCTGCTGTCTCTAGATTTTATTTCTTTTAATTATATTAATACAAAGCTTCTAATTTCAGTGGATTTTTTTTTTTAATGGCAGCAAAAGGTAAATTCATGTGCAGTATTCTTCTTGTGCTTGTACAAGCACAAGGAAAGATGCTGATGCAGGCAGCATAATTCCTGGAGAGTGAATGGGAAGTGTAAACTTCCCATCTGCTCACTTATAAATTAAACAAAATTCTAGAAGTTATGAAAAAAAATATACCCATGAACTAAATATTTTCATTATTTTATGAAATACAATTATTTTATTTTATAAAAGATAACTTTATGGCTCAACTTTTTACGTCTAGCAATGCTACCTTCTTCGCTGGAGTCAGGTATTGTACTTCTTCAGTGTAAGAGTTATCTAAAGCTAAGGATAATAATAACTGTTCAAGCTAGTGTGTTGATAGCTGTTTCTTTGTCTTTTGCCAATGATGTTCCTAACTAAAGAAGTTTTCAAAGCGCTAAGATGTAAATGTGAATTGACAAGGACACAAGAACGTTTTGGAGACAGAAAAGCTAAAAGCTTGTTTTCCCATATTTAATTGAAATAGAGTACAGGTAGACAAGAACAAATACAGCAGCAAAAAAGAAAACACAAAAAGTATACCTTGTAAAGACTGAGTAATTTAAAAAATAGCTGGAAGGGGAAACCTCAGATAAATGAACGAAGGGGAAAGGTGAGAGAGGGGGAAGACCATGAAACCTTAGATGTTTAAAATCTTCATGGCAATCTAAGTTTTTCAGAGCTTGAGGTAAAGGAAAATTTGCACAGCACCTTTTATTTTCCTTCAGTTGCAATCACATTTGCATTTAGCCACAAAATACAGATGCATGTGGACTGTAACCTGCACTGATCTGCAATGTGAGATTCTGATGTACAGCCTCCAGCAACTATCTTGAGTAAATGCATACACACAGGTAACACGTGGGCTCTTAGCTGACATGACTGCATTGGAGTTTGGTTCCTAAAACAGAATGATAAAAAAGAAAAGGAAGGGAAATCTTTCAGTTGCTGAGTTCCACTAATATGGAATGTCAGAGAGGAATAAATTGTATCATAACTCAATACAGTAAACTATTTAAGTCTAAGGATATGGCATGAAGAAGGCTCTGTTGGCCTGGTCCAACATATCATTTAATCAGCTTTATCTGAATTCCTACTGGGAGCTTAAATACCTACCTTTTAAACTATGCAAATCGATAAGATAAATTTATTTATCCACAGACCCACAGACTGACTAAATGTGCCATTTATTTGATTTAGCTAAACATAGAATTAGTTCTCAGTCAATGAAAAAGATTAGATTCATAATTCTCTTCAGAATTTTGATTTATTTTTTCCTTATGCTACGAATCATCTTGACAAGTTTACCTAAGTCTTCACAAAGAAATCAGTATCTCCTCTTTAAAGGCATCTTATTTTCTCCTCCACTCACAGTGCTTGGCCTTCTTGTAAAACAATTCACTCCTGGCAGGATTTCTCTGGGAAGGCTAGTTCGTGACCTGTATTTGAAAACCGTAGTTCTCTGGCAATCAGCACAGATTGCTCAGTGCTTCTCTACTCCTAGATTCAAGTCTTGCATTGTCTGAGGTTTCCAAGATGTATTGTGCCATGTTTGGAGGGTCAAGCAGTGAGGTCCTAATATGCTACAACACTGAAAAACAGGCTGAAGCATAAAACAAATGAAGCAGCTGCAATTTTCAAGGGGCTATTGATTTTCCACTGAGCAGGTGATTTGCCACTACATTTTGTTGTATGGTTTCCTTTAGCTAGTACATGTGGATTATATTCACTGGTGGGTGAAACTTCAGAACAGATTTTATTTTCTCCAAACTCTTAATCCATCTTTCTACTAGCGATAACTTAAAGAGGTGCTGGATACCCCAATACCACACGATATGAAGATCTGGTAGAAATGCAGGATTTGCAGACCTTATTACACATACATTTAACAACAAAGTGATAATCTTTTCCTTTTTAAAATATAATTTGAAAACTAAAATTCTATTTAAAGTATTTGGACATGTATCAATCAGGAGGCTAATAAATAAAAACCTCTAAAACCCACAGAATTTAAGCAAATATTTGGGGTACATTTCAGGCTTACAAACAGTAAAATTATTCTGTATCTTTCCATTAGAGATATTTTAGCCACTGCGAAAGATATTATAGGAACAATAATTTTTTTAATTAAGAAAATCAAGATACAAACTGTTTTTCTTTACTATCCTTATTGAGCTAGGACGTGCTGGGTGTGGAAGTAAAACAAGAGCAGTGCCCCAAGGTATGTTCTGCCTTATGAATATGAATCACGCTTTCTTGGGCTTCTTGTTCCGTATATCTACAATGACACAATTTAAAGAAACCTATAAAAAAGTATTTTCTTGAGGACTACACAGGGCAAGAAAAACATAAAACTCACCTGATCTTGACTCAAAATGTCTAAGTTAAGTGACAGCTACTGTGGATGAGGGATGAGAAAGAAAACCTTAGAAAAAGTCTTAAGAGGAAGAGGCATGAAGTATATCAGAGCTGTTGATAATCCATATGACAAAATTTTTTATTCCACTGGTTATAGAATATGCACATGGCAACCACCTCTGATCACTAAACATCAGATTTAAATAAACAGAGACAGTAGGAAAGTACTTATGTTTGACATAAACCTAAATCACAAGCAACAGTAACTGCTTGATATTTTCCCATAATGATTTACTTCTGATTTTGAAACAGGTTTTTGCTCCAGTCCCATCAATATTTAAGCATATATAACATGTCCTTTTTCCTAGTTCTGAGATAAGCTAGGTGTACAACTCCTACAGATAAAGCAAATTGAATTTTCTTTTTAATGAAACAGCTGTCCATCAAGAAACACTGTTTTAGATAAAACTTCCTTTTTTGCAGGCATATGTCAAATTTTGACAACATGATTTACAGGAAAAATCACATGATATATAGTTCATAGACTATATGAACAAAATCAAAATATTTTACTTCAATGTTATTAGAGCTTTTCACTGCAATTCTTTTTCCAATTCTGATTTTACCACACTACATTTAACACAAAAGCATTTGAGATTTTGAAACATCAGAATATACTGTGATGTCTTCTGAAATATTTAAAGGTTTTTGCATGCTGCTAATGTTGACAAAATACAAACAGAAAATACTGTAATTTTCTGAGATGAAAATAAAAGAAAAACTTCTTTCAGGCCATTATTACTTTCCTTTGTTCATTCTCCCTTCTCTTGTCTTGGTATAACTCTCAGTTCCTCAGCTATGAGCCCTTTTTTTGGATTTAAGAGCCTAAATCAGACAAACAGATAATCAATCTTGTTAGACAAAATTTGCTTCCATCTCCTACACCTGGTACCTAACTTACTTTTCTTTTGCCCTTTCTGTTTTGTTTATTTCCGCTCCTCCCTCCCTCATAATTTTTATGCACGTGTTGCTTTTCCACTGTTTGGTAACCTTCTTCAGCCCTCCTACTGCAGAGATTGATAGTTCAGACAGGTTAATCAAACCCCAGTTCTTCTAGTTCAATTGGGACTTGTTGGTATTTAGTCTTGAGAATTGTATGGGCTTCCAGGTCTTTGCCATGAGCTAATAGCACTCTTGTTGCTACAGGAAACATCTGCATTTAGGTAGCTTTAGGAAAGAGAGCAGTAAGGATCTTAAGTATCTGGGAGATTTTTTAGAGCCCATGAGGTTAGGCTGCAACCAAATAGTAATTTTGAAAATGTCGATATCTTGTGGATGTTGAACAATGGAGCCTAAAGGATTACAGTTCCAAGAATGAAGTCTTGAGAACTCTATTTAAGCTGTAATTACTTACAACTCAAAACCAGCAGAAAAAACAAGACTAAGTAGGAAAAAAAAAAACCAACCCACAAAAAAAAAAAAAAAAAAAAAAAAAAAAACAACCCACTGGATAACGGGTTTTTTCTTTCCATATTTTTTTTCTTTATTTTTAGGTGAATAAATAATAAATTGTAGGTAATGTATTTGTCCAATTTTCATACAAAAGTAGTTAGAACCTCTAGAGATGTTTATTAACTCTTGTGCTTCCCTGCTTTTCAGCATGGCGATTAATTCAATGGAGAACTGTACAGACCTTACATACACAATATATGTGAACAGTTTAGCTATTCAATCCAAGACTCAAAGAATAATTCTATCTAGCTTAGAGCTGGGAATATGCATGACAGAAAGAAATACCAATTGTTTCATCAAAATTCAATTTATTAGATGGCAAAACTGTACAAACCACGGAAGACTAACAAATAGGCAAGAGCACTCACAGGTTATCATGACTTTTGCTCCTTAGCCTTTAAGAGCCAAAACTAGTATCACGTTATGTCACATTTGGGGATTCATTGCTAATAATGTCTCTTCCAGTGAAGTGACTGAGCTCTCCAGGCCCCTTTAGAACACTGAATATGAAGAAGGGATGCGACAGGGCTGAGCTGCCCTTTGTAATTTATTCTTGAAAGTAAATAAGATATGGTAGTTGGAGATACACAGAACATGCAGATAGATAAAGATCTGTCAGCCAGTTGCAGTCTCTGAAGGGAATGGGGACAGCATTGATTGTTCCCTTGAATGTATGCACCATACTCTGTAAGGGTTTGGCCAGAGGTAAGAAGGAGAATAGATCTACTGTCAGACCCACTGCAGAGGCTTGAGAAGCACGTACTCCTTGAGCAATCCCCACTGAAGGAACCACCTGAAGGACAGTGTCTTAGGCAACCTTTAGAATTAATAAAGCAAAGGCTCTGAAAATGCTGTCACTGGCCTTAGGAAATCTAACACAAGACTTTTTTTTTTTTTTCCCCTACCGCGAGAAGCACTTTTTCTACT
>NW_009623865.1:57550-68851 GCF_000690535.1 Cariama cristata
AGCGAGAAGCAACTTATCTACTAAAAGAAGTAAGAAGGTTGTAGTCAGTCTCCAGGCATCTCTACTTCAGTCAGATCTTCCCACCTATGCCTATGGTTTACTCAGTCATTCCCCTGTGTTTGCGCTTTACCTATTCATCATGTGCCTTGAATTTGTATTTGAACTTTGAATTTGAATGGGATTTCTTCTCTTTTTTACTGCATTTTCTGAGGGAATGTTTTCTTACCACTTCTTTGTTATAGACAAACTATATGAACAAATGTTATGTACTTATACTCATAGATGCTTCTTTTATTTTGAAAAAAATATTAATATATCTTGTATTAGCAATGGTTCTAAAGTAAATGTTGATTCTTTTTGCATATTGCAATGTCTTCAGTAAACTTAAGTGAAAATCCTTAATTATAAAATGTAATAGAGTACTGAAATTACATTAGATGTTCACAACTGTTGTAAACATGATAAAACTGAAACAACAACATGCATAATACTGACTTCTCGATTATTTGTAAAATATGGAAACAGTTTCTACAAATATGCAGACTTTGGACTGGCTTTGTAGCAAGCCCTTGCTAGTTTGCTCACAGTACTACACAAGAAAAAAAACACAGTTCTACACCCTTATATAAAAAGTTATGAAATAAAGCCAAAGTATTATCAGTAATATGGTTATTTTTATTTTTGTTAACCTCACAGTTTCATAGAAAGCACACTATACCCAGTAATAACTGCAGAATATATGAATTAATTACTATTAGACCTCTACCCTGGACTTCTGATGTCGTTACTTAAGTCAGAATTCATCATTTTGGGAAATCCAACCTCATATTTTGATGGCTGTATAATGAGTTTGATCAAGACAGTGTTATGTTAGTTCTCTACAAGTAGTTGGCATATATAACATAACACGTATTGAGGTATTTCTACATGGTGCATTTGTCATAATTTCAAAGACCAAAAACTACCTATAGTTCAGATTTAATTTAGTAGGTGTGTTTTGAGCCTTTCCATTATGCCTAGTTCAGCTGAAAGAAAAGTTGCAGAGTATAAGGATAAGCAGAATTAAGAAATAAAAGCAATTCAGACATGAAAGAGTTTCTGTATCTGTGTGGACTAACTAAGGGGATGTCTGCAGGGCCTTTACACTCTGTAATGTGGCCATACAAAGTTCTGGAGGCTACAGTGGGCTTAAAATGTCTGGATACAAGCCAGATTCAGTCTGGAAGAAATACAGCTTCTTTGATGCAACCCTGCACTAAAATAATAAATATTTCCTCTCCAGAATGCAGTGGTTATGCAGCTACACTGGCTCTCATCTCTGCAAGCCTTGGAAACTCTGCACTGTGCTCCACTGTATGGTCTAAATTTATCCTAAGTGTTTGACTACAGGGCAATTGTAGGTACCTTCTCTTTCAGTACACTTCAAAGAAAGAAGTTTTCTATATACTGCATATTGTGTCATGGGCATTTACTGAAAAGGACAAAATTAAGCAGCAGTATGTTTCAGATTTGACTGCACTTATTTTCAGAAACCTGTATTTTAATGAACTGTACTTTTGTGGCATACCGCAAGAAATCACCTAGAAACTGTAACTCTGTATTAATGAAGGACTGATATTTTTCATTTCCAGTTAATTTCTTTAGGGATTTTTGTTTGATTTGTTTTTTATTGAATTGAGACATTTTTCTTGTAGGAGACGATAATTGTTGACATAGTTAACATTATTCGCTAGTTTTAAGTTGAGATACAGCCATAGATAGGTAAAGCTTCTGGTTGCGATACAATTTCTAAATATTTTTCTCCTAACTTGAACATGTAAATATAAAAGAATATGTTATGCTTATGATAGAAATGAGCCTGCAATGGACCCTTGCCACAAGGAAGACTAATGGCTCCATTCGACAAAGTATTGCCAGCGGGCTGAGGGAGGTGATCCTTCCCCTCCACTGAGAACTGGTGAGGCCGCACTTGGAGTACTGCATCCAGTTCTGGGATCTTCAGTACAAGAGAGACATGGACATACTGGAGAGAGTCCAGCAAAGGGCCACGAAGATGTTTAAGGGTTTGGAGCATCTCCTATGAGGGAAGGTTGAGAGAGCTGGGACTGTTGAGCCTGGAGAACAGAAAGCTGAGGGGGGATCTTATTAATGTATATAATTATCTGAAGGGAGGATGTAAAGAGGACAGAGCCAGGCTCTTTTCAGCAGTGCCCAGTGACAGGACAAGAGGCAACAGGCACAAACTGAAACATGGGAGGTTCCATCTGAATATGAAGAAACATTTTTCACTGTGAAGGTGACTAAGCACTGGCACAGGTCACCTGGAGAGGTACTAGAATCTCCCATCTTGGAAGTATTCAAAAGCTGTATGGACATGGTCCTAGGCAACCGGCTTTAGGTGGCCCTGCTTGAGCAGATGACCTCTGGAGGTTCCTTCTAACCTCAACCATCATGTGGTTCTGTGATTCTGTGAAATCTCTGGTTCTTTTTCTGTTATTTACTGATAGAGTGTAAAGAGGAAATGATCACGTTTATGTTTCCTATGATCCATTATCTTTCCAAGACTTTATTTCCACGTTGTGTGTTTAGATGCACCACGTGCTGATTCTGGGCATGCAAGACTTGTGCAGAGAGCCAATTGCTAGAAGGCCTTGGGTCTGCTTTGCCAGAGGTGTCCCAATGAGTGACTTTCGACCAGGACATAGAATGCATTGCTGGTGCTCCTTAGTGTGTACCACAGGACTTCCAAATATAGATGAAAGGCAAATTGACACCAAAAAGGACACTCCCACTAATTTGTTAATGTAGAGCATCCATAGAACTTAATCTGTATGCCAAAATGATAGCAGTGGTTAGAGTAAATTATGAATATGAGTGAAGATACATCTGTTTATTTCTTTCTCCATGTGTCCCTTCCTGAAAATGAAACCATGTTCATGAACATTTCCAATTTATTCTAATCTTATTTATTCTGATGACCTAGCTGGTCAACATCATTAAAATAATACTACTGTATGAAGAGTTGCTCTTTGCTGCATGACACACTCTGCTGCTTTATAACAGACAGGAGCGTGTTACAAGTTGGCATAGGTCTTAGATACTACAGCATGCACCCATACTTTCTTTTATGAGCTTAACCTAGCTGAACTCCCTGCCCTTGCTGCAGCCGGACATTCCCTGCTAGGCCTAGGTCTTATTCACTCAGTGCCTGTGTTGGTCCCCTACCCACGACCAGTTCCTCCACTCCTTGTATGAATCACACGTGCCTCAGTTTTGGGTTTGAACTTTCAGATGTTTCAGATTTCTGATTACTCTGGACCTAGTTGCTCTCTTTTCAGAGGCAGAGAGTATCTCAGCCCTACTCCAAATGATAGCCCTCTACAACCATTGTCTGACTTCCACAGTTTGGGAAAAGAGGAAAAGGCTCAGTCTCTGGGACTCCCTAGAACCCATGGGGAAATCCAGCTTGTGTGACATGAAGGAAGAGCAGTTTAGCTGCAGCCAGGGAGACCATCTTCTCCCACAAACCCCAATATGTACTTACCTAAACAGTCTGAATCTTTTGTTCAGTGCCATGTTAAAAAAATTCCCAAAGGAAAATCCCATAAAGAATGACCAAAACACACTGAGATAACTGGCAAGGATTCATGGGCCAGTTGGTAACATTGAATGTGCAGCATCAATCACTGCTGACCTTCAGAAGCACTGTACATTCAGAGGCATGTGTCAAACAATCTGTTTCGCATACTTAATTTTATCTTACTCATTAAAAACATCAAATTTCATTGGAATCCAAATAAAAAATTCTCTGCTACTTAATCTTAATAAGATTTTCAGCTCAATGAAATCATTCCAGAGAGATGAAGGCACTCTGAAATCATGGGTATGAGAACTCTGATGTCATCTATTCTAGTCTGTGTGCTCCCTGCATACTCTGAGCAAATCCGTTCACTTACCACACAAAAGTACAAGACTTCCAAGCTGCATACTGAAAGAAGTTCAAACCAGTATCATAAATAAATATTATAAAGAAATTCCCTTTCCAAAGGGTTTATATACCTTCTGATTTCCCTTGTCCTGCTGCATTCTCCACTCCCATTTGTAGGAAGAAGCCTGTTCTGGAAGGACATTGCAGGAAAAACACATCCCTTGAACTCTTGAAAAGGGCCAGCTTTCATTTACACTGTACACAGAGAAAGTGAAAGGGCTACTACATGCCTCCTTATGTTATTTTCAAATGGAAGGATTTTAGGTCATTAAAAAATATTTTTGCTATACAGTCCCTCCATGCATGGTGTAATCCATCTGATTTGTAAGACTACATGTGCACACAACAAGAGCTGTGTGTGGCTTGTTCAAGGTTATAATTTTAAATTGCACTTCCTGAGAAAAATAGTAGTGTTATGCAAAAACCAAACAGTATTAGCCTAAGGTTTGAGGAAGAATCTGTTGACCTCTAAGAAAGTTGCTTATTTTTCTCTTCCCAAATATCTGTATTTTCAAAACCTTTTACCTAGACTTATAGTATTGAATCTATGCATTCTTAACTTCCAAAAGAATCCAAATAACCTATAGGTTTTTGAGCACTAGGTAACCTTCACAACGAAGGTACTGAGCCCTCACTATGGGCAACTGATATGCCACTGTCCCAGAGATAGAGAGACAGCGACAACAGAAATATTGAGGTAGCTGAAGTGGCTGAAGGACGACCAGTGCTAGGTAAATATCCTGATGGGTTTTGTGCAAACGTTGAGACCATCTAAACTTGCAGAGAAGGCCTTTCAAGACTCCACTAGGTGGCGCTAAAAAACTAGCCCTGATGTCACTTAGGTGCGTGGGGCACTCTCTGCTCCGCCTCGTTACAGGTGTACATGCGCTTTTTCCTTCTGAACCCATCTCAAGGAAACTAAGGCAGCTTCTTGGCTAACCCAGCTCTGTAGCCTGAGCACAGGGCACATGCAGCTCGGGGCTTTTTCAGAGATCTAGGATCTGGTCAGAAAGTTTGACACTTCTTTTTTTTTGTTGTTGTTGTGGAGTAGAAAAACCTACTGCATTTACTTACGTAAATGATGCAGAACTAACTTTTATGCAAAATGGAGAATAATTTCTAGAGAAAATGCCTAGGAAAGCTGTACCTAAAAATTTGTGAAGCTGAGGACTACTGTCTATATTCAATGTTGTATTCTCTGTTACGAATATTGTAATAGCTGTAGACTCACTTGATCAGCTTGGGGACTCACTGTACAAGTGTTGTAAGTACAGAGAAGAACTGGTCACTGGGTAGAACAAATTTACTTTGGAAAATACATATTTTTTTTTTTCCCAGGTTATGAAGCATCAGAAAATTCTAAGAGTAAAATATTTAAGAGAGACAGCATGGTTTTAAGAACTATTATTGGTGTGGGACATACCACATGTGAGAACCCATTGGTATCATTGTGTCATCTACTGATTGTGTTACTACTTCAGAAAACAATGCATGAAGGCTGGCTAAATTGTTTTTGAAATATCATCTTGGAGACAGTTTTCCTCTCTTAAAACCCCAAGTGGCAAAAGCAACTGATGGGAAAATAAAACAATCAAATAGATGTAATGTAAAGGAAAATAGGCATGAGAATTGTCAATTTTTCTCTCCAAAACAGCAGGAGATGGTAAAAAAATTACAGGAAAGGAAGAAAAAGAAGTGAAATACAGGTGTAATAAAAAGTATTGAATCCAGTGACATAACTTTCAATTGCAAATCATAGACTAGTGGGACAAAATCAAGGACCAATTTTCCAGATACTGAGAGATGAAACTGTTTTTTCTTTCATAAATGTTCTGTGATTTTGTAGTATTCTTTTATACAAGTAAAACATGAAGGCAAAAAAAAGAAATTGAGTGATTTTTTAAAAGTTTATAACTCATTCAGGACCATAGTTTCTGCTGCAAATTACTGTGATATATGTTACCAAATTGGTTAAGAATGTTTGAAATTCAAGCATTTTGAATAGTCAAGCCTATGGACCATTTCTTACATACTGTTACTTTTCTCTCATGTCTTGTTTTCCTTTCACTCCTTTTAATTCCCTTGTTCCTTCTACCAGTCTTCTTTTGAAAGTTTTCTTTTAGTAATTTTTCATTCATAGACTTTCTTTGAATGTATTTAGCAAAAAGAAAGAATATGTGTTTTGGGAGTTTTTTTAAACTTTTTGTGTTATTCCTGGATAAAAAATTTTGATGTACAATGCTGATCTTGACATTCTGTGTGTCAGTTTCTTACCAAAACATTGACTAGTGTGGCTAGTAGGTAATGAATGGAGGCTACACCCTTTGGAAATAATACAAATTTTATACACATCGTGTGGCACAGAATTTTAAAGAATTTGATATAGCTGGATACAAACTACTACTCTAAAATAAGAATGAGTCAGAAGTTTAACAACCAGAGTGGGTCAACATTCTCTCCAATTCTTATTTCTGAAGCATCTTCACAAAAATGTGAAATTTCATCATAAAAAGCAGTATTTTCCAAATAAATTTCCAGTTTCTTCAATGTTAATTTTAGCTATTATATTAATGAATTATAATCCTGATTTCTTCTTTGGAATCAGTGGAAAACTGACTTTAATGAGCAACAAAATACCTCTCATAAATCAGACACTCTTCCAGTGCTTGACTGAAAACTTTGTTAAGTGCGAGAACATCAGTAGCGGTAACAAACTAAAAAATTAAATGAGAAGAACATTCACAGTTTATCCTAGATAAATACGAAAAAAATAAAATGCTTTTGTATTGTAGGTTAACAGCTGCTCTTACTCATTTTTCTCAGGGCAAACAGGAAGAATATACTTGCATTAGCAAGTGTTCTGAATCATACTGATGATCCTTTTGATTTGTAAGAAGTGATCATTTGGGAGTTAACTTATTTATTCCATTTCTACCCAGACTTCTATAGTACAACAGAGATATCAGCTCATAAGTAACTAAGATGTTACCAAATTACATTCCAGATTTCTTTTTTCTGACTGCTCAAATCACATTCTGTTTCTCTGGGATGCTGCAACTATAGAGTAATAGCATTTTCCACTTGCAGTGACAAATCTACAGAGGGTTTAGGGGTGAAAAGTTTAAGAATAGTAACATGAACACTAGTCATTATTTATTACTGCCCTGTGGTGTTGGTTCTTAATGACAGGAAGTATGTAGTTATAATCAATTTTGCTAAAAGAAATCAAGAAAGACGAGAAAGCAGGCTGTGAAGTTAAGAATACGACAGACAAACTGTTGAGCTCTGGAGAATAATGTGACAAACACAAGGTCTGTGGAAAAATGACTTTGCCAGACACTGTGATCACAACTCCTGCCCAGGGAAGCTTGAAAGTTACATTGCTAACTAGGCAAGAAATTGTACTGACCTTTTCACTGTATTACAAGCAGACCGCTATAATGTAAGTGATTGCTACTGAAATTGATTTTGGTAGCAGCGCAGAAGACTCATTTTTGTTGTTCATTGTGCGTTTGTCTTTTTAACAGTTTGAACTCATCTTAGTGCTGTGTAACAATACAGCTTTGCTCAAACTTATTAAACTATATTGATTAATCATGACCTTAAACCCATGTACAGAAAAACAAACCAAAATAACCCCTTCTGAAAAAATAACACAAGTTTCATATGGTCACTGCTACTTGCAATGTTTTCTCATTTCAAACACTCTTACCTTCCACAGCATGCTGTTCACAAACAAAATAGGAAAACTCCTCAGTATAAGATTTGTAACCTCATTCTTTTAATATGACCATGAAGTATTTCTGAAAAAACAAACAAACAAATAAAAATATTAAGCCTTTAAAGCTTTTTCAAACATCTCTAAGAATAATTTTTACTGCAAGTTATGCAGACAGAGTTAACTTGGCATAAAAGCAACTGCTGAAAGAAACCAATCTCACCATCGTGATGGGAATTTGGATGATGTTAAATGTAATTATTGTATGTAGTTCTACTATAGTAAGTAGCATGGTAGCCTTGTGACATATCAATATGTTTTATATTTGTTTATTATAAAGAGAATTAAGCAGAACCCTTTTATAATGTGATCTTTTATCTTTCTAATATGGCAATAAAATACAAATGGTGATGAAATTGAAATCAGTAATTGATCTGCATGCATGTTTTCATATTTTGAATGTAACAGAATAAAAAAAAAAGAAAACATACAGTGGGGAACCCTATGAAAGTTTCACATTTTAAAGCCCTCTCTTGAGGAAATTCATATCCCCCAACGAAAAAGATCGCTCAGACTTATTCCTAACCCTTGACTCCAGTCACCACTGCCCTGATGGATCCTCATGCATAGAACAATTATTTAGTCTTTTTATCTTAAGAGCACTTACAGAAGATTTAGGGCTAAACCAAAGTAAGTGCTAACCTTTTTTGCATTATTAAGAGATGAGGTGCAGCATGATATTGAATAAGTATTTCTGAGACTCTGTTGCTATGTATCTTAAATTGTTTAGTGTAGCTATACCAGATTATGATGTATTCACTGTGGAGTCATCTGTTATCATAGATTTAATTCACAGTATTATGGTGAGGAAGAAAAAATAATTCAGTTTACAAACCTGAATGGTGCGGCAAAATAGTAGCTCAAGATAAAACTTATGTATGGATTTTGCAATTAGCAGAAGAGATAAATTCTTATGCTATGAAACTGATGGGCTTGGTGTTAGCAGCTTAGTAAATGAATAGCATTACACGATGGCTAATAAGTTTTACAAAGCATTAAACTGCCCTAGGAACTGTTAAGACATACACATACCAGGAGTCACCTGGAGTACTTCCACAAAGAGAAATAAATCTGCCTATGCAAACACAGCTACATGGCAAGGTAGAAAATAGTATCAGGAAGGGTGAAGAAAGGAAATATTTGTGACCTTGCAAAAATTATACAGTAATATTAATTTTTACTGTTGGTTTCCACTGAGATCTTGTCTGCTACTATTCCTATAACTACTTTATTTGATAAGGAAAGTAATCATTGTTCTAAATGACGATAACAGAATGGGCAGATTGGGCATTAGTGACAGAATAATTTATGAATCAAATAAGAGCTTAGAAGCAAGTACTGCCAGTATCACTTCATTTGCAGTGATGGAAACTAAGACATGATGACAGCTGCTACCTCAGCCATAGGGTGAAATTCCCTACAGCATTCTTTTCAGAAGCACCAGGTGAAAAGGAAAATAACAAAGGATTTGCTTCTCCTCTCCACTGGGAAAAAAAAAAATCTTCCCATTAATTGCAACAGAAATCATAAATGGGCTCTTCAGGTTGCTATTTTTGATGTTTCAGAATAGGATAAAAGAAAATTCAAAATCATAGTTTATAAATGTAATCATATTAGGTAAAAATAAATGGGGGTAATACTGACTATACTAAGTCTACTGACTGCACGGGATGTAAATTGTATCATATATCTTTTAAATATTTTGTGGATGCCAAACACTTGGCTTATGCTAAGCAAATCTAACAACAATTAACACAGGACTCTCTACAGACTAAGGAATTGTATTTTAAATTTCATACTTTGGCAAAATATGCCCAGGAAGAGGGCTTTGCCTATTCTGAGCACATTAACTTGAGTATAGTAACTGTAACTCAGTTTTGATAGTGATACAGAAAAAACAAAGTTATTTGTCTTTTCATCAAGTCTTAGCTTTTGCAGATAGAAATTTACACCTATATGGATTTCCCAAAATAATAACTCTATTTTGGGGCAACCCTAGGTGCACTGCAATTATCAGTCTGTGTTTATAAATCATGAGCCTAAAATGTATTTACCATTTATTATCAGTAAAAATATTCAATTTCTTTATTGATGCAGCATTGTATTAGTAATAAAAATTAGTTTTTCTGTAGGAAATTTGAGGAAGCTGTATAATGAATATTTCTTTTTCTTAAACTAGACAAATCATACAATAGCATGCTAAAAGAAGCAGTCTCAATCTGTACAAAACAGCAAGTATATGATCTATTTTAAAAGTTTGTTGTTAAATTTACTGTATTTATTGGCTTATTCCTGTAGGTCTTACTGTTTCTGTAGTCAATGGAATTTTTATCTGTATACTAAGAGCACATAGAGAAATGTTTGTATTACTATATAACTGATTTAGATTGATAAAAAGCATAGAAATGTGATAATGTAATAAAAAAAGAAGATATTTTAAACAATGATGCAGATAATGAATTAACACTACTCCTGAAGGTATTATATAGGCTGAAGTTCATTGTTTCTGTTCGGTTTTGGTTTTCCCAGGCTCTCTGCCATAATTTCAGAAATGTGGCATTAGATTGGAAAGGTACATCTAAAAAATCAAATTATTTAGATTCCTATCCTACTTCCATTGCAATCAACCAAAGAGCTTATAGTGATTTATTTGGCTGCTGAATAAGGTTATAATTACATAATAAATCAAGAAGTCAACATATGTGTTGACCGCCACTATAATCAGGTTGACCATATCACTGGATTTCATTCTGCAACACTCAAATAAATAAGTAGTCAAGCAATTTCCTGCTTTTTTTTCCACAATATTAAGTTCTTTCTTCACAGCCCATTTGGAAGGGAATTAAAGGTTATTCTCCACATACTTTTCTAAAGAATAGAATTTTTACCCTCTTTAATCATATTTTTTTCTAATTTGTTGCCAGTTTTTTCATTCTCTCAATAACTGCAATCAAGAATTTGCTTCTTGTCTTACAGTTTTTTAACTTTTAACTCTTTGAGAAAAAAAAATGGACTTTTTTTCAAGGAAATCAGTAAAAATACACAAGTCATTCCAATTCATCTGTAACAGAACAGAAGACTCAAATTCTGACAGTTAAGTTTCATGTAGCAGAAGTAAGTGTAGTCTAGATTCTGTAAGAACATTTTATATATTTTATTACCTTTTCAGATAAAATAATTCTTATGTGATTTATAATAATTTCCTAATTCCCAGGCTTATTATTATTATCTATTTCAGTTGTTCTTATAGTCTCACTCTCTCTTTATTAAAGTGTATAATCCAGTGTAAAGGTGTAAAAAACCTCAACAAAGGCAAAAAAAAACCCCACCTAAATCCCAAAGTACTAATGAAAAATTAATCCTGTTTATTTATGATTTATGAGATGCTTAGGACCTGTTTCACACCTAATGTCAGCCAGACATTCGGTAGGTCAGAAACTTAGGAGAGATTTTGATAACTTCTAACATATTACATTCAATTTAGGAACACTTTTTTTTTTTTTCTTAATGAATAATTATATTTAGCATCTCCTCC
>NW_009623865.1:68870-92773 GCF_000690535.1 Cariama cristata
AAAAAAAATCCAGCAGAAAAGAAATAATTTTCTCAGACTCTTATACGACCCTATTAATGTGGGAAAAAACCAACCAAACAAACAAGAAAACAAAAAACAACCAAAAACCAACAATCAAAGCCACAAGATATAACAGTTATAAACTGCAATGTGGGACAGGAAGTGATAACAGAAAAATCTACCTGGTGTTACTGAGAGTGTTAGAAACAGACCAAATGCAACTATCTAAACTGCACTTTAACCATGACCCTAGAATAATGAGTAATAAATCACTCTGTTTTGTCTGTTTTCAAATTCATGAAAGCCTTGGGTGTGCAAGAGTCAACTTCCGTCTCCAAAGATTTGCCTGTAGATAACAAAAGTTGAAGTTGATTCACTGTTTTATGTTCAGCTGCCAGAAAACCTTAAAAAACAGATTTCTTAGCTCTAGATTATTTATTTTTTGTGTTCTCATCTTCTCTCCTGCTTGAGACACTTCTAAATAGTTTTCGTTAGATATAGAATCACAATATTAAAATATTAATAATTTTAACATTAAAACCATTAATATTTGGCAAAAGATCTCTGCCAATTTCAATATAACTGCAGATAATTTTTTTTCTTTTTTTCTTTCTTTCTAGGAAATAATGTTTCAATGAAAATGGTGGTAACAGAAAAGTAGTTTTATTAATCTAGGAAAAACCATAGTAAGAACAGCATGGTTTCCTCTTGATTCATCAGCATCAGATGATTTGCATCCATATCTAGATTGTAGAAAACTATTTCTTTTCTCTTATGTTTGAAGGGATTTGAAGCAAAGCATGCCACTTCTTTGAAGAGTGCTGTCCATCTGGCTATTGCTCTTTTGAGAAGTGATTTTCTCAATTTCTCCTGATAGAGAAATTAATTTGGTCTGTAGTATTTAAATATTAATGTAGCAAGCAAAAGTGAAGAAACCAAAGCCTGTAGTATGGACAGTTACTTACCCCAACAGGAACTTCAAATTAAAACCTTCTAAAACCAATGATGGAAAAGTGTGTTTTCTACAGCTAGGTTAATGACCAACTCAGTGATGGAAACAGATTTAATTTTTAGTGAAATAGAAGGTTTGGTTAATGCTTCTTTTTAATTGCAAGAAAAAAGATATGATAAACACATTCAAAGATGCATCTCCCAGCGTCACTTGTGGATTTGAAACACTATGGTCTCTAGGGCTTATACATCTGAACTGAAAAAAAGAGAAAGAACAATTGCTTTTGAATATGGGCTAGGACTCCTAACATGTGAAGGCATAGAAATCAGTCAGTTGCCAATTTCCTCTTTTCTTTGCTTGTTTTGAACCATTAAAAGACAATCTATCAATTTCAATACTTAGACAATAATTGGTTTCCAACGATTAGTGATTATGATAATTTCATTATAATAATGCCTAATCTCTACCACTGTCTGTGAATCCCAGTTCAGCATAACATTTACATTCTCTGCTAGTTCACCATGAATTAAAAGGTGACAGGTGGTTGAAATACATAAGCACTTATCCACAGGAGCTTTCACTTGATTAGTATCAAGGATGGTATTTCTTAAATAAGACTTAAGTTCATCTTAGTGGGTAATAAATTCAAGTGACTGTAAGAAAAGAATCAAAAAGAGAGATTTTGTTTCTAGTGTTGAAGGCACATGTGGTTGGATGTTAGGAAGAACTTCTTCACTGTAAGAGTCGTTAGGCATTGGAACGGGCTCCCCAGGGCGGTGGTGGACTCACCATCCCTGAAGGTGTTCAATAAACATTTAGATGTGGCACTTGGGGTGGTTTAGTGGGTTTAGTGGACATGGTGGCATCAGGTATATGGTTGGACTTGATGATCTTTGAGGTCTCTTCCAACCATAATGTTTCTATGATTCTATGATTCTATATGCACACTAGAGAGACAACTTTGGGAAGAGTTAACATACTGGCAAACAAAGCATGATGCTAGTAATACTTTGCTCTGAAGCTCTGACACAGCATTACACATAGCTTGTTCCTGCTCTGTAAGTACCTCTGGCATGCAGGAGAAATCACATTTCATGATATGGGCCCAAAATAGTATACATTCGCCAGTACATGCTCCAATTACTTACTGTCATTTCTCAGCATAAAAGCGTAACAGAAAAGTGGTGCAATAATGAAACACATCTTTTATTAAACTCATTAAAATATGCATCTACTGTCATTGATGTAAATGAGATTAATAAGTCCAGGTGGAAATATTCAGGCTCAGTGCAATGTTAAATATGAATATTAAAAATTTCTCTTTGTTGACATTCATCATTTTCAAACTAGTGCTGGTTTTTTTATTTTATTCCCATCCTGGTCAGAAACACTTCATTAAGTTAGAGATCATTGTAAATACATTTAAATTAGTTCAAAGCAGAATTAGAAAGTCAAAATTGTACAAAGAGTACCTAAAAGTTAGGACATTTGAAAATCACCATCACTCCTGTTTCTGATAGACTGCTACAAACTGTTAGAAGTATTCTTCTATTCACAGGCTCTGGTCCTCATAGGGGACTTCAGTCACCCCAATATCTGCTGGAGAGACAACACAGCAGGGCATAAGCAATCAGGAGATTCTGGAGAGCATTGATGACAACTTCCTGACCCAGGCGACAGAGGGGCTAATGAGGAAAGGAGCTCTGCCGAACCTTACACTCAAAAACAAGGAAGGGCTCATTGGGGATGTGAAGGTTGAAGGCAGCCTTGGCTGCAGTGAGCATGAGAGTCAGGAGCTCACAATCCTAAGATGAGGGAGCAGGGCAAAAATCAAGATCACAACACTGGACTTCAAGAGAACAGACTTTGGCCACTTCGAAGATCTGCTTGGAAGATTCCATTGGAAAAAGGTCCTGTAAGGAAGAGAGACCAAAGAAAGCTGGTTAGTATTCAATATTCAAGAGTAGTCCATCCCACCAAGTAGGAAGTGAGGTAAAAATACCATGAGACCTGCATGGATGACCAAGTTGCTCCTGGCCAAACCTAAACACAAAAAGGAGGTATACAGAAGATGGAAGCAGGGACAGGTATCCCTGGAGGAATACAAAGCCACTGTCAGAGCATGCAGGGATGAAGTTAGAAAAGTCAAAGCCCAACTGGAGTTTAATCTGTCCAGAGAAGTGAAAGACAGCAAGAAGTTACTCTGTAAGTGCATAGCTGACAACAGGAAGACTAAGGAAAATGTGGGTCCACTGCTGAATGGGGCAGATGACCTGGTGACTCAGAACATGGAGAAGGCTGGATCCCTTCTTTGCCTCATTCTTCACTAGCAAGCCCAGCCTTCAGAAATCCCAGGCCCTAGAGATCATAGAGAAAATCTGGAGCAAGGAGAACTTACCCATGATGGAAAAGGATCAGGTCAGGCAATAGTTAAGCAAACTGCATGTACGTTAATCCATGGATCCTGATGGGATGCCCCCATGAGTGCTGAGGGAGCTAACTCATATAATTTAGAGGCCATTCTGGATAACCTTTGAGTGATCATGATGACTGGGAATGGTGCCTGAGGACTCGAGGAAAGAAAATGTCACTCCAGTCTTCAAAAAGGGCAAGAAGGAGGAAGCAGAGAACTACAGGCCAGTCAGCCTCACGTCAATCCCTTGGAAGGTGATGGAACACCTTTGTAGTTGCCAGTTGTGTAATGCTTTGGTGCTGAAGAAGCTAGTGGTGAACCAGAAATTTCCAGGCTAAAGAGGACACTACAATTTTTTTAAAATTTTATTTTTCCCCTGAAACACAGAGTCTCTTTCAGTGTGCTATCACCATTGATGTTCTGCCAATGGTGATATCTCCACTTTTATCTACTAATGATATAGAAGAGAGTGTTTAGTTGGAAAACAGAGGATAGGTCTTCTAGCATAGAATAGTTGAGGCTGGCAGGTAGCTCTGGAGACCACATAGTCCAGCCCCCTGCTCAAAGCAGGAGTGACTACAGCAGGTTGCTCAGGGCTACATCTACATGGATTTTTAATATCTCCAAAAATAGAGACTCCACAGCCTTTCTGGGCAACCCGTTCCAATGTTGAACCACCCTAACAGTAAAAAATATTTTGTTATGTTTAAGTGTAATTTCCTGTATTTCAGAAATCTGAGTAATTCTAGAGAAGGTACTTCAATGTATACAATTTGCAGATCTTGCCATGAGAGGAACTCAAGACATCCTGAGCAATTTAAGTAACATTAGGTGTGAGAATTAAATAAAATTAAGAGTTCATAGGTCATAAAACCTGTTGCTCACACCTGAAGCAAGACCATCTGAGGCCTCAAATACTTTTGATTTGGAGCTCTTTTCCCTCCAGCATTCCCTCCTACCCTTGTGCTATCGTTCTTTTTACCAGCTTCTTCCATGGACCAGCAAGAGTAAGTCCTCTTCTTCAGAAGCTGTACCAATGGCAGAACTGCCACTGATGACTGGACACATCTGGTGCCCCTCTTACCTCTGCCTTTACTAAAACTACTTAATCCTATGAGACTCTGGTTTTCAGTCATTGAAGAAAGTCTACCTCTTTTAGCCAAAGAAGAAGTTTTAGAAGACTATGTTTAGCTGGCTATCCACCATTGTCCCCACATCCTTTGAAAATCTTCACCATGTGAAATGTCCCATATTATTTGTTCTTAGGTAAGTGATTCATATGTGCCCACAGTAAAATATGCATTATTTGTTGTTTACAAATCAATGTGTGACACCGAGTTGGTGAACTATAATGTTCACTATTTATCAATCACCATACTTTGCACCATCTGAATACTTTACTAGTGATTATAACATTTATATAAAAGGAATCATTAGAATCAAAAGAAATTCTGGGATCTTACCAGGAATAACATTCAGTAAGTGATAATTCCCTATTTACAATTATTTTTGAGAATTTAACAAATCTGTCATTTTTGTATTGCTTTGTATTGTATTATTTTGTATTGTATACGCACAATTTTGTATTGTAATACATTTTTTTGTATTGTATTACAATATTTTGTATTGTATCTGTCATGTATTGCTTTAGTTTCATAATTAATTTTTTATATATATATTGGAGCTTTGGAAATAATCCCATTGCTGCATCAGTGTTGAAATATAAAATCATCTACCTCCATTTAAATCTGGAAAAACTATTGTTTAGCCAGGGTGACATGAGTACTTTCTTGACTCCTTTTTCGTATATGTAAATAACTGAAAGAAATGTGAAACTTCTGTTTTCTCTACCTCAGGAATGATTAGAGAGAAAAGAATCAGTTCTACCTCTATCCTTGGCACCCTTTCTTGCATAATCACAGTCTGGCTTTCATCCATATTTATAATACAGGTTGCAACAAAGCAGGACCTTGGCACCAGTTCTTTCCTCTCTTAAATGCAGCCTGATTACATCACAACCTTCAGAAAAGAAAAATCCATTTCTTAATTAAATCAACAAACAAATCTTTCTCATTTTCCTTCCTGACCTTGTAGTCTCTCCAATTCCCACTTCCTTTCTTCAACCAAGGAAGTAAAAGGTGCTCTCATAAAAGTATTTAGGAGAGAGAAAACAACATGCTTAGAGTTTAAGGTCATTCATCAGTGTTAGTTTTGAACTTTACAGCTAATTTGTGCCTCTTTTAAAAGTTTCCTGAACCTCTATGCGTTAATCAGTTAATGTTTGGAAGCTTATTAGCAGGCATACTTCACATCTCTGTGCAAGACACAGACGGAGGACCAGATGCTATGGGGAACCCTCGAGATCTGAAAAGTAGAAAGGTAGATTAAACAAAAGCAGGAGACAACATATACACAGAAGTTTAATTGCCATCATTTAATTTTCAGTTCATTTTATCATGAGTTCACATATGCTCTGAAGTACAAGTGATGACCCCAGTCCAGCAGAAAAGTTAATCATCTGCTTAGTTTTCAGCACTCAAGTTGGTACATTGACTTTAAAGGAAATACTGAAGCGCTTAAACTTAAACAGATGCTTGAGTACTTTGTGGATGAGTTCTATGATGTTTTTAAGATGTCATAATTTCTGTGTTGTTGAGACTTGAACTGACTTTCCTTTAGAAAATGAGTTTTGACATACACTATAGCCCACCAAAAAAAAAGATTACCCTTTTTGATATATTGTGTTCAGCCAGAGGGCTTTAATGGCTACACTTACTGACTCTGGAAATACTTTCCCATTTTACTGCTCTTTTTTAGGTGTCTGCATGTCCTTCTCGGACACATTTTGTGAAACACAGTAGGCATACCATTTTTTCAGATTTTGGCAAATTATTTAGGTTACCAGCATTCAGTGGATAACAAGATTGTTATTCAAACACAAATTAAGATACTTAAAACAGGTGAGTACCTGTGTAGTATATGTCTAAAGTCCTGTTATTGTCAATGGAGATCTGGACAGTACAGTCAAAGGAGCCTGGAGAGCAATTTTGCTCAACCGATTGACTGTCCAGCTCCATAGATCTCCTAGTGCGATTAACTCCATTGTCTGAAAACAGGATTTTTGGAAATTTGGTTCACTTACGGACCCTTGCATATGCACACATAAATTTAACATTCTTCATCTCAATCTGAGGCTTAGCTTTAAATTTAGCTGAGATGAATCTCACTCTAAGTCTCTGTAATATAAATGTAAAACTCAGTAGTATGCTCTGCCCATACAAGTTTAACGATTTACAGTGTCTAGAAATTGAAGCTAAGCAAATTCAGTCCAGTAATAAGACTTCTTATTTAAATTGTGAGATGACTAGGTACTAGACTAGCTTACAGAGAGTTATAACTGTGCATCAGAGATAATATTAAAAAGTAGATTGATTGTTTCTCTAGTCACCCTATCAATTAAGAATGCTAATCCTAGCTTTTACCGTAGATCACATTTGGTACCCCCTCTGGCATTATAATCTATGGTATTTGATCTATTACATGATTCACAGATTTAACCTCAGAAGAATTTAGACACCAGCACTGGTTCTTAATGACTCTTACAACCCAGTTTGTAAAATGGTGTTTTTTGTTTTATTTTGTTATTCTTTTTATTTTTTAAACACATTTGATCTACACTGTAAGCTGTAAAATGCAGATCTCTTATTGCCTTGTAAAGAACAATCCATGCAAACTACAAGTATCTATTTCAAGCAATCCACCAAGTGCTCTCTCACAGCATTTGTGGCAACAGGACTTTAATTTTAAGTATAGATCAGAGCCATTAGTGTAGTTCCAAGACAGGACTTAATGTCATTAAATAAGCAATTAATTTTGCAAGCTTCTAGCAGTCATATAATAAATCCAAACAATCAAAATCAACTGTGTCCCTACATTTTTTTGTTCAGCTGGGTAGTAGCCTCTTTTTGTTTTTTCCTTCCACTTTTCAGAGGTGATTGATGCTCTGAAGAAGAATTGAGAAAGGCTATCAAACTGACTGTCAGAACATTAGAAAGGCCAAAGAGTTGCATAGTTTGTATCAATCAGTTCCAGATTATATGGAACATTATAACTGTGTTGTCTCTTCTTTTCCTAACGATTGTGTCAAGAACAATAAATAGCACAACCTAAATAGTACAACCTATGATAAGGAAGGTAAAACATGTACCTGTATAACATTTTTCATGAATCTCATCCAGTAAGTATAGATTTTTTCCCAAGCTTTATGTGAGTTCATGCTTTTTCACTTTCCACAACAATCTATTTCTCTATATTCTTATGCAAATAATGATCACTACATATCACTGCTGGCTTTCTCTGACTTTGAGAAATAGGAATGGTCATATTCTTGACTCTGACATTGTGCTGAGAAATAACTCGTGTTTTTTCCACTGACAAATAGATTTTGCAACATTGCCTGCAAATTAGGTGAGAAACTGCAGAATCATAAAACAATGCAGATTGGAAAGGGCCACTAGATCTCACCTGCTTCAAGCCCCCAGGTAGAGCAGGATCAACTTATATCAGGTTGCTGAGAGCCTTCTGCAGTTTGGTTTTGGATAACTTGAAAGACTGAGGTTCTTTATCCCGTCTGGGTGACATGTTCCAGTGTTTTACCATCCTCACCTTCATTTTTTCCCCCCAATGATTAATTAGAACTTTCCTTGTTGCAACTTGTTCCTGTTGCTTACTGTCATTTTACTTTATACCTTCAAAAAAGGTCTGTCTCTTCTCTACAGACTCTCATTAACACAGTTGGAGACAATAATAAATCTCTACAAATCTTCCTTTCTTGAAAATGAATAAATCCAGTTCTCTCAGCCTTCCCTTTGTGGCATGTGCTCCAGCTACCTAATCATTTTGGTGGTCCCCCACTGAACAGGTTCCAATCTTTCAACATCTTCTGCCTACAGCTTCAAAGGTGCTATGAAAGAGGATAATACCCACTAGCTACAGCCAAATGAGGAAACACAAACTATTTTGGGGAAGTGTTCAATTAAGTTCAGTATGTGACGATACACTGAAACCTTGCTCTCACGCCCTTTCCTTTTAATCTGCCAAAGACTGATCCCCTGTCAGGCACTGGCATGTGCCCTTATTTTCTACAGTGATCCACAGAGATAATTCATATGAAAAACTCATTAGGAGCCATGAGATCAGCTATGGACAGTGGATAACTACCAAATCTAATATCCGAAAGTTTGGTTCCCTGGCTGAGGACTAAGAGGATCCAAACAAGGAGCATTATAAAATGCATTAGTAGTTTGGCTCACATGTATACACCAGGCCATGGTTTCCACTGCCATTAAATCCTACTGCAAACTGTTCCTTGCCTGGTAGATGGTATTAGGTCCCATCTTAATGATCATGTATATTTTTGCAGGAGTTGTTGTGCTGGTTTTGGCTGGGATAGTTAATTTCCTTCATAGTAGCTAGTATGGGACTATGTTTTGGATTTGTGCTGGAAACAGTGTTGACAATTCTGGGATGTTTAGTTGCTGAGCAGGGCTTACACAGCATCAAGGCTTTTTCTGCTCCTCACCCCACCCCACCAGTGAATAGGCTGGGGGTGCACAAGGAGTTGGGAGAGGACACAGCCGGGATAGCTGACCCCAACTGACCAAAGGGGTATTCCATACCATATGGTGTCATGCTCAGCATATAAGGCTGGGGGAAGAAGAAGGAAGAGGTGGATGTTTGGAGTAATGGCATTTGTCTTCCGAAGTAACCATTACATGTGATGGAGCCCTGCTTTCCTGGAGATGGCTGAGCGCCCACCTGCCGGTGGGAAGCAGTTAATGAATTTCTTGTTTTGCTTTACTTGCATGCGCATCTTTTGCTTTACCTATTAAACTGTCTTTATCTCAACCCATGAGTTTTCTCACTTTTACTCTTTCAATTCTTTCCCCCATCCCACGGCGGGCAAGTGAGCGAGTGGCTGTGTGGTGCTCAGTTGCCGTTTGGGGTTAAACCATGACTATTGCATAGAACACCTTTCCTACACACTCAGAATTCATACTTCATGTACATAGTGGCATAGGTTTTGTTCATAGTTTAAAAGAGTCACATAAAAGAATATTTAATTTGCTTTGTATCTCCTTTTTACTACTAAAAACTCTTACAGGAAAAAATTGTCTAATACTGATCACCGTTTTTGTATTTATTCAACATGATACTTTCCCTTGTCAAGCTGTTCTAAAAAACAAATATATGGATACTTCTGTAATTCAGGTATGTTGCAATAATTTCTCTAAAATTGAGAGGGAGGGAGGGAATTAATAAAACATAAAAATTTAATATATATTATTCTGCAGTAGAAACTACTCTGTGTGACCAATGTTTTGCGTATGTATTGCTGTTAATCTTTCTTTACTAAGCACTGAAAAGTTTAGATGTAATGGAATAAAATTAATTTTAAAATTACTCTTAGTCAGGGATACCAGTAATGTCAGTTTTAATGGCAATGAATGCTAGCGTAGTGAAAATAGATTATAAAATTTGCAACTTGTTAGAACTTGTCAGTTTCATTTAAAATGTAATCACATTATCTATCTATTGAAATAATGAACTTAAAGGATCAGGTCTGAATTCTCAATTCTATTGCACAAAACTTTATATTAATTTAAAGAAATCAGTTCCAAAAGCAAAATTAGGCCAAATTCTGTGTTATTCTCCCCCCAAAATCATTATTATTTTTTTTTTTTTAACATACATCTGAAAGTATCAGTTCTAGTTCAATGTTACCAATGGTTTGAAAGACAGAAATTTCAGAGGGTCAGGAGGGAGAAATGTATTTTTATTAGTACTTTAAGATGTGGTATTTCCTATCAAATTATTAGAGACAGTAAAGAAAGCCCAGACTCTACCATTAACATGCATACTACAGGAACTAGTACAGACTTTCATGGCAGTTATCAACAGTTTCAAATATAGGCAAATCCATAACTGCCATCAGAGTAACCCCTGTGGGACTGAAAAATCGTGAATACACTTACCACTGCAGTACCAGTATAAGCTACCAAAACCATTGCATTCTCCACTTACAAACTGAATTTTACACAAATACATGATATTTCAAGAAAAAGAAAATAAAGAAATTGAACCTGGGTGTCCTAATCTCTGTCACAGAACTTTAGATATACGTGTGTTTACCTATGCTGTATTATGGCATTCACTGCACTTTGGTGGATCTAGGGACAATTCTATGCTGTTTCTTATATTTGGTATATTTTTGCTTATGTGAAGATACTACTAAAATGTGTTCACTGTACAGTGAGACACCTGATGAAGGATGGTATTGTAGAATTGTATTTCTGCAGGACTTACATTACAATGATGAAAGTAAACAAATAAACAACGTTCATGAAAACATTGATATAACTACTACTTCCCTTTAAAAACATTTTATCTCATATAGGACATCTCTGAAGGATTACTTTCTGCAAGAAAATAACTTGTGATGATTAACTCATCAGGGTTAATACTCTTTGCTTGGCCTTTCTTGCAAACATTTATCCTAATCTTTTATGTTACTGCTCTTTATTTTTTTCTTTCTGTCTTTTCCTTATTTTTATTATTATGTCCATATCTTAACCCTAGACTCTCTGCTCCAGTGAAGCAATTTTTTACTACAGAAAAAGATGGCGGTAAGGAAAGACAACTGAAATCTCTATTACTTTTTCCTAGTTACTTTCGCTTATCTGAGACGGAAAAGAAATGGTGGAGACAAGCTGTCCCATAACATAGACATAAACATATGGCCCAAAAGAAATTAAAAGCAACTTATCCATTCCTTTATAAATGGAAGTACATAAAGTAGCCTTTTTCAGTAGGGGAAAGAGGTAATAAAATGCTCTGGAGTTAGAATGTCAAGCTGTTGTACTATTTTTGTGTGATAATTGAGACACAAGCTACAGGACATTTGGACCATGCCCTAAATGGTGAAATAGTAATGAGCTTAAAAACTGATTTCACCAAGGGTCCCTGAGTAAAAACTTTCCTGACAGATGTTACTTTGCTATTCATCCAGGAATTGATCCAATGTGGAAGGGGTTTTGAGCTTGGGTTGCACTCTACCCTGAAGTGGTAACTAGAACATGTAGTTTGAATTTTGCAGAGCACACAGTAAACTACAGGAGGAAACTGTCTGATGCAATTTACCTGCCATTTAGATCTGTTCATTTTCACTCACAATTCATTTCACATTCTACTCCTGAGACAGAATTACTATATTCTGTCTCTAATCCAGACCTGCCTAGACAGTTCTGATCTAAGGAATTTTTCTTTGGATTTTCCTAACTGAAGAACCCCATATGTTAGAAGTCTAGATAAAATGAGAAGGGGTTGGTTTTTTTGGTGGTTATTTTTTCCATTTCTCATCATCATAAAAATTGTCACAAAGCCTGATCCATCCTGTGCAGTTTCCTGTTCTCATTACAACTTTGTCAGTGAAACGAGACATTAGAGGATTTTAATACCCAGTACAATCTCTGAAAGACAGTAATATACTGTGTAACTCTGACCTTTTCAGTGTTCTATAATTTGATTGGCAGGAAGCCATTCTTGTTCTCTGTTACATTTCTGGCAATCTAAATCTCAAAGGAGAGACTGTATTGCCAGCCAGTCAAAATGCAAAGTATGTCAGATGCAATGAATAAGGCTCAGTAATATAATTTACAGATTACATAAGACACCACTGAGAAATGAAACTCTTGTCACCAGTCAGTTATTGTATGATAACAGTGTTGATAAACAGCCAAAAGAACAAAACAATTAACTTTTGCAAAAAAGGGGTCAAAAATGCTTTTTTCCTTTGGACACTGATGAAAAGGATGGTGTTAATAGGATCAGTAAGGAAAGTGTACTAATGCCCATGTGGACAAAAGAGATATATAGCACAATATAATCCTTAGCATTTTATAAATACTTTTCCAAACCCCTTTGCCATTTGGATTCTTATTTCTTCTGGCAAAAAAGGAAAATAAGGGGAAAAAAAAAAAGGAAAAAAGTTGCATGAAAATTAGTTGCCAAAGAAAGAAAAGTCACTATTTTCTTGCTAATGATTACTACAGGAAAGAAAGCTAGTAAAGTCTAAAGACTTTATATTCTCTGACAGCACACCAAAGTTGGTATCCAGAACTTAAAAGAATGAAACGGATAGAAATATAGATGTCTAAAAGCTTGACATCTAAGCCTGAGCTAGTGACTCCCATGTCTCTTTCTAATCAAGGTAACACTCACTTCATCTCGCCCTTAGAAAGGTCAGATGTACTGCCTTCTAGAGGTGCCTGTTTCTATCTATTGATTACAAAATGAGGCCCAGAGTGACTAGCAAGGGCTTAGATATTTAGCTTTCAGCAAGGTGGGTTGACCTTGTCTGGTTACCAGATGCGTACCCAGCTTCTCTCTCGCTCCCTCCCTCAACAGGACAGGGGGAGAAAATAAGATCAAAAAGCTTGTGGGTTGAGATAAAGGCAGGGAGATCACTTGCCATTTACCATCACGGGTAAACCAGACTTGACTTGGGGAAAATAAATTTCAATCATTGTCAGTTAAAATAGATTTGGATATTGAGAAATAAAGACAAAAACTAAAACACCTTCCTCCCACTCCACCCTTTTTCCTAGTCTCAACTTCACTCCTTTGTTCCTGACTCCTCCATCATTGCACATCCAGCAGTGCAATGGGTTTGGGGAGTAGGGGGTTGCAATCTGTCCATGAGAGTTCCTTTGCCACTCCTTCCTCCTCACACTTTTCCCTGCTCCAATGTCGGTCTTTCCCACGGGCTGCCACCCTTCAAGAATGGTTCCTGCCCAGGCCCTCTCCACAGGCTGCAGTCCTTCAGGATAAAGCTGATCCAGAGTGGGCCATTCACCAGCTGCAGTTCCTGTCAGGAAAACCTGCTCCAACATGGGCTCTCCCTGAGATGCAGCTTCTTTCAGAAAATATCCACCTGGTCTGGCGTGGTTCTCTCCATGGTCTGCAGGGAGACACCTGCTTCACTCTGGTCTCTTCCACATGCAGCAGGGGAATCTGTGCTCTGGCACAAGGAGTACCTCTGCCCCTTCTTCTGCTCTGACCTTGGTTTCTGTAGGGCTGTTTCTCATACTTTTTTCCCCTTATTCATCTGTCTCACACTGCTGCACAGTGTTTAGCCCTATGTTTTTGTCGCTGATGGGCTCAGCTTTGTCCTGTCATGGATCTGTTGCAGAGATGGCTGGAACTGGCTGCATCCAGCACACTCAGCCCCTGATCTCTTCTCACAGAGGCCACCCTTGAAGTCACCTCACTACCAAAACATTAGCATGGACACCCAATACAGAACAACACAGATGCACCACCTCAGATTCCAGAAAGAAATAGCCCTGACCTCTGAACACTCAGAATTTGTATGCATATCTGTGTCTTAAAGCATAAGCTGTGGGTCATCCACTCATCTGCAGGATGACTTCAGACTGTGGACATACTACAATACATTATCGACTTAAAATATTGCTTCTCAAATAAGATATATAGCTCCAGCAGCATATGTGATTTTAATGTTGTTTATTAATATTAATTTTGCTTTTCAGCTGTGGAAGAATCACATTAATCATTTATGCAACTAGCTATACCTACAGTAAAGAGAAAGATCCTTCCAGACTTCTTAGATAAAGAAAGCTGGAAGGCAGATTTGCTTTGCCCATGAAGAAATGTTTGAAGACAGTAAATATTCCCTTTCTCCTTCTTTTCTTCCCACATTTCAATTATGTTTGTACCATGTTTCACTGAAGAAGCGTAGTTCCCCTGTATACAACTGCAAGACGCCCACTTCAAATGTCAATGAATGACAAGGAAGGAGCCGAAGGCTCTATCTTTCTGTCCTGACAAGCATGCATGCTGTACCTCCTTGAGTAGTATTAATGAGCAGAGCCCCAGTGCCTACATGTTACTTTTTATAGTACTAGAATATGACAACAGTAATACTGGAGAAAGCTGAAAGCTGCCTGTCCTCTTGCCTTTGTTAAATGGGCAATGACTTATCTCACTGATATCAGTGGATCCACTTGTCAGCCTGGTTAATCAGAGGAAGCATTTATAACAACATAGAAGTGGAAAGTGGCTGAAAAAATTGAAGAAACTGTCCCTAACAGGAGTTCAATAAAACTTCTGAAGACAAATTCAGCATAAGTTCTCTGGAGCTGTATAAAATATGTGGGAGCTGTATTACTCGTGTTCTACCTGTGCAATGGTGTGTGCTTGTATGTGAAAGGATGCAAAAGGCAACAGAGAGTCAGAAGAAATGAAAGATTCATGAGACCCAAAACAGCTGTGGACTAGTGCTTGTATTAACTGAAAAGGCTAGTTAGAAAACTGAGAAAGTGCAAATTGTTTCATTTGGCTTTATAAGGCCATTTGACTTGCTCATGAAAATCAACAGGATTGAACCCAAAATAACTGAGCTCCATCAGTAATTTTTCTTAGCAATGGAAACAAACTGTAAGCCCCAGAATACAGGCTACCTGCTCAAGGAAAAAAACAAAACTAAACCCCCCAAAAGACAACCAAACAAAAAACCCACAAGTTTATTTAGGTTATTAAAAAAAAAGAAATAGTATGTTAGGTCTTTCCTAGAAATTATTTTGAATGTGTGTTGTACCAATAAGAAGCTGCACACTTTCTTCAAAATGCTGTTTTCTCCATTGATAAGAATTTCCACTGCTGCAGGCACTGTTACACATTCCGTTTCCTCCCCTCCACCCTGCAAATCTGTCTGCTATAAGCTAGGAAAAAAAAATATTTCAGACATATCTTCAAAGAAAATTTGCCTTAGTGATAGTCTAGTAGAGGAAGAGGCTGTTTCTAAACAAAAATAGCTCAAAAATCTAAAATAGTATACTTAATCTCACTTTGAAATTAACATTATAGTGAGACTCATTTAATCCTGATTTGCTATAATTCGTTTCACCATTTCAATCAGCTAGAAAACACTTCCTTGATCACTCCAACATACAAAATAGAAATCACAAATATTTCTGAAGCATTAAGAATCACTAAAGAATATGCAAAAACCTCCTTTTGAGTAATACCCACAGTATAACAATCGTATTTCTTATGCAAAGGAGATCTTCACCTACTGGATTTATAAAATGTTGTTAAATTGTACTTAATGGGAGTTGAATGAAAGATCACAATGCAGTAACCGTGTTTCTTCTACTACATGCAAAAAAAAAATTAAAAGTAATCGATGAAATGACACAGCAGGAAAAAAAACATGTAGATGCAAAATTAACCAATTTAGAAATTTTAGCCATGTGGTGCTGCTTTTGACCATTTTTTCCTTAGCTTTACCCTGCTGCATTAAGTTTGTTTTTCATATCTAGTATGGAAAGACCACATATAGAATCTCCTCAGCTTTGAACCTTTCAACCTCATTTTCACGTCCATAATTTTCTGTATGTCACGTAGAAGCTCTTACTCATGGCTCCTGCAACTTGTGTGTTAGTGAAACTGCAGAGTACAATAGGAACGTGACAGTGTGTGTCTGTGCCCAAAGGCTCTGTGGCCTGTCAAAGTGAGGTAAATTTTAGCAAACACCAAGGCATATAATTATTTAATCAGGAATTAACAATCTGGATAATAAGGACTTTCCATTTCCTAAATTAAAAGTATTCAACCGGAGGAAACTTTAAGGACCATGAAAGGAAACCGCCAGTAGCAGTTCTCAAATTGTTTAACAGGAGACAGATTAACAAATCTGTCCCAGACTCTGAGGTTTAGGATTTTTCTTATTTCTATTTAAAATATTATGACCCTTATTAAAAGCATAGGAGATGTTTTCCTTCCTTTGTCTGATAATTTCTTTTCGTTGCTATCAATATTATGGGCTTAGAGTTAGAAAATCAGGGGGAAAAAAATCTCTCTTTTTCTTCATTAATAAGGGACAAGGTATTTGAGACTGAAGCATGGGAAATGCCATGTTATACGAGGTGTCTCATAGCCGTTAGATAAAACCTTGTATTTATCTGTTGTTTGATAATTAATTAGTTTACAGTATTTTCTCTTCTTGGCGTCTATCCCAATTACACAGGAGATGCTTATTAGGTTACCAGTTAAATATACTTGTTGACTTTTACTTACAACTGGAGTAGTTACATTTATTTAAAAGTTCACTACATTTCTTCTCTGCTATCTACGTATTTCAAGAGAGAGAGGAAGAAGCTGTCTTTTTTATCAGTTTCTAGAGGGAAATGCCTGAAAGATCACACTGCTGTAGAAAGCAACAAAAGAACATGAAAAATCATTTATAATGGAGGTGTAGTGGTATGAATGGAGTCATCATACATCTTCATGTCAGAACATCTGCACTCTTCACTGACACAAAGACCTCTCCATTAGCTGAGGGCCCTTTACTCACTGAAGCTATTTGAATTCATTCTTTGATCCTTGAAAAAACTCAGTGTTTGACATATTAATGCTATTCTGACTCCAGGAGAATATCACAAACAAAACCTTTTGTTTTGCAAAGAAAAGGGATTATGACACTGGTCTAGGGACAAGAGCAAAATGATCTATTTTCTATGATTTTCTACAGATAAAATTAGACAGTGATTTTTTTTTTTTTTTTTTTTTAAGAAAGAAAGAGTTATTGCTGGAAATATAAAGAAATCATGAAAAAATTGTAGTCCAGCAGTAACCTTCTTCTAAGGTATTCAGATAACATTTTAAGGTCTGAGTCAAATGGGAACGCATTTTGTAGGATGAAAAACCCCTTGATATTCCATTGATATTTGCAAATTCAGCATAGATATCAACAACTGTCAAATCAACAGCTGATTCAAAGAAAAAAAGGATTCCAAAAGTTTCTGGAATACTTTCATACAGTGATCAGCTCAAGTTACAGTAGTTTGGAAAATTTATATCATGCGCCTCATCTCATCTATGAGTATTTTAAGTTTATAGGTCTCATGAGTTCATTTAGGAATAAGAAAGCCCATAAAAGTAGGACTTTTATGTGTCTTACCAAGAATGTTACAGCATATAATATTAGTACCGAAATTTAGTACTTATATGAAGGGTGGCCAACCAAGCTACATTTAACCAAAGAAACCTGAAGAAAGTCAGGGAGATAAACTGAATTTAAGAAACATGTCAAGCAGAGCACACTTTAAACCATTTGTACCTGTGATGAAGTGCCTCTTATTGAGATACTCTGACAAATGCAGAAAATATTTCAGGAAATCAGGCTTTTACCTGGAATGAAAGAGTCCAGCATCACACAAGGTTGTTTGGATCAAAACCTTTTGGGGATCTGAGTTATTTCAAGTTTTTTCAAGGAACTGTATTCTCTGTTTCCACGCTGCCTAATGGTTTTCTTTCTCCACAGACATTGCTGCTTTGCCATTTTGCAATACAAGTTACAACTCAACTATACAGAGAAATCAGTGAAATTAAAAGTATAAGTACTAAACAAGGCAAAACATGAAACGTGGTGGATGTTCTGTGTAAATGCCATCCTACATAGAAACAGTGTTGGACTTGGAGGTCAAATGGAAAAAAAGTCATAATAGTATGTAGTCACACATTCTAGTACTTTACAATTGTCGAACTAATATATCTAATTTTAAAATATGTAGATTTTTTGTTACAGTTTCCCACATTGTGTTTTGATATTTTTAAACTACTTTCAATTTTATAACTGGATGGAGGACAGAAAGGAATACTTAAAAAAAAGTAAGAAAATCAGAAAGAAGAAAAATGATGAATACTTTTTGAGATTGATTCTAATTTTCCTCAAGTCAATCGTAAACATAAACCTGAGCGTGAATTTAGCAGCAATCATATAAGACCCTAAATCAGGTAATTGACTGGTTCTGAGTTCGCTGGTGTTTTTTTAGTTCTCTGTAGGCACTAGCAGGCTACCAACCTTGGGCTGTGAAATTGCTGTAGCTGCATATGTTTCAAAAACCCCAAAACTACTTACTGTCCTCTGAGGATTTGACCTGTTGTTTAGAAATTCCACAGTTACAGAATAAAAGATGATGGAAAAACAAACAGAAAAACCTGAATTACTCTGAGTTTCTGCTATGTCACTGAGCTGTTACTTCGAAAATCCCACAGTGAAACAAACAAGCTTAGTGAGGAGTCCCAGTGGAGCACTGTCCCTAGCAACAATAGTAATTTAAAATGTGTTTCTGAATCCCTTTGTTCATGTAGCTATCTTTGGTTTAGAAATATGCAAATACTACAGTCAGAGCAATTTTTGAGTCAATTGGTACCTGTAAAGATGCAAATAAGAAAAAGTGTTACGCAATACTGTGTTTTCTGATAAAGCACACTTTGAAAAAAAGTTCATGTCACTCTACACATTGGAATTGTATCTTTTTTAATAGCACCATCACAGTAGTTTATATTTTTATATTCTATTACAAACTTTAAAGATTAGAAAATTGATATATTTTGTTATGCTTGTTTAGGAGTAGTTTCAGGTCAAGTTTCTGACCAGCTTGAGGTCCCAGCTATGCCCCTTATACGCAGTTTATTTTTCCTATGATAGTTGGGATAAGTTGCTGTGTTTCTTTCAGTTTAAGCAACCCTAAAATATCAATAAATGCATTCTCTATTGTATCATAATTCAGGCTATTTTGGAGTACTTAGATCTTACAGTTAGTGTATGTATGGTAAGGAGAACCAGTTGCATCCAAAGTGGCTGAAAGTGATTAGTAGCAAAAATTGAACAGAAAAATATCAGAGATGGTAAGAGTATGAAAATTAGTCCATCATGGGCTAAAAGTTTTTAGATTGCAGTAACTGAGAATTCACTTTCAGTAAAAGGCTGTTTCTCTTACTCAAATTCTTGATCTATTTGCTATCCAAAACACGTAGGAATAAATTCTACGAAGTTACCTTGCATCATGTCAAAAAAACTACTCATTTTCTTTAAAACTTGTATTTGGTAATGCAATTCGGTCCCTTTATTTTTTATAAGAAAAGGGATAATTCCCTACTTGTATCTGCACGTCATTCACAATTTTGTATTGAGCACAGTTTTTCAAGTTTAAAATCTTATTTGGTCTTCGATGCCTCTGATATCCTGTAGCCTAGCCCAGAACATTTTTTGCTTCCACTATTGCTTCATCTTCTTGAGACGGTTTCTGAACTATGAACAATGTTCAAGCAACATCATGAATTTACGTACAGGCATAATTACATTTTCTGTTTTGTTTTAATTTCCTTTCCTAACACTTTTTAGCTGATCTTTTTTTTAACATATTGGCAGATTTTATCTCCTTTTTGACAGAGCTGTGTAGTTTCTGCTACATTCAGGAAAGTGTGTATTGCACAGCATATCTAAAACATGAGTAGCTTTCCAGGGAAGCAGCTTATTCTCATGTCGTAACATTCAAGTCCCAGTAACACCTACTGGACACACTTGGCTGCATTCGGCTGCGGTTCCTTCATGGTACTTTTTAATGACCTGTGATCTGTCTGCACAAAGATCCTGTGCCCAAAGGTGAGGAAAATAGAATTATCTCATTTTGAAGAATGCCACCAACAGCTACTTTCCTGAATGTTATCTGTCCTTGTTTGTATCCAGAAAATGCTAACATCTCTATTTTTCTAAATGCTGCTCTTCAAAGTCCATAAAAAACAGTATAGTATGATTACATTGTGGGATATGGATTATAGTACTTTAGGATTAGTGACTCACATATGTATTTCATACTTCATGAAATACTGTTTCCTGATTTCCATTTATTTCCGTGCTGCATCCTTTTTGTATTACTTGAATATTGTCAGGCTTTTGATTGGATTTTGTAAAGTAAATTGCTGGCCTCCTCTCATATCCTATGGCCTAGATACATTTGTAATGGCTTTCTGGCTCTGAGTACCTTAAGAGAGTTTTTGAGAATCAAAAGATATCTGAAGAAGGCGGCAGTAGGTCTTTTCAGCTTCAGTTTGACCTAAAATGCTTTCTGAAAAGCTGTTTAATACAGTTGCATCTCCATACTATTGTTATGGATTGCCTTTTTTAAAATTTGTTTAAGTAAGAATATAGTCTGTTATAATCAAGATGCCTATGCTTCCCTTCAAAGCCTAGTTTACTTTATGTCAGTAATGACTTGCAGGCTCTGTTCATACTCAAAGCCCTTTCTACCCAGCAATACTTGCCAAGAGGCATGTGAAACATCGCCAGGCTGTTCCAATGACACTGATACTTTGCATGTAAAAATACACACAGTCAGCAGTTCAACCTGGTAAATCATGTAGAGTGTCCTCAATAGCAGGCAAAGATTAGTATTTTTTCATTGTTTTGTTGAGTGGTTTTGTATGAATTAATCTGAACATTTTCTCACAGTGCTAAATTTCTTTTTTTATCTGTTAGTTGCAGTAGGGATACTGAAATATTTTATTTTTTGCTGGTTTTTCAGTTTTTTTTCCATGATAAAAGTCTTCATTTTGGATATGCCATTATGCATGTGGATACTTTATATTTTGCTATAATTCTGTCTACAATCCCTAATGAGTGTTTCCTTCCTTTCCCTTCAAATATCTTCAAATTATCCTCTGGTCATATCTATATATTGCACTGCTTTGTTGCCCAGCAACTCTATGTCAGAGTAAAACATTCTTGTATGTGTTTCCTACCGGACATCTTATGTTTTCCCCCTGTCCTCACTATTAGAGTCATTAGGGGACATCGCAAACATTTTTCCTCCATTTGGTTCAAATTAATATTGCTGTTTTGCTGCATTGCTTGGATTAGAGATATAACTGAATTAGACACCAATCTGATAGCCTAGCAGCAAATATGACATTTGAGTGGTCTTTGCAATATGTGTTCATTGAGGATCTGTGGATACACTCTTTAAGGCTACAATCTCTTCTGCACTGGAGCTCTAAATCTATTCAGGCAACACATGGACTGCAGATGATTTAGTGACGGTGGACACAGATAAGGCTGAGGTCACTAAATACCTTCTTTGCCTCAGTCTTCTCCAACGGTGGTTCTAAGGCCCCTGAGATCAGTGAAAGGATTCAAGGTTGAGAACTACCAGCAGTGGATCGGGGTTGACTCAAATTACTTGAGAGAGCTCAACCTACATAAGAACCTGGAAATCAACAGGCTGCATTCTGTGGCGCTGGGAGATCTGGCTGCTCTTATCTTTGACTGATCATGGAGATGGAGGGAGAATTCCCAATAACAGAAGAAATGCAGATATTGCACCCATCTTCCAAAAAGGCCAAAAGAACAATCTAGGGAATTACATGTCAGTCAGCCTCAATTTGCTACCTGTGGAAATCAGAGAGCAGGTCATGTTGGAACAAATTTGTGGCCATACGAAGAAGATGATTGGGAGTAGTCAGCATGGTTTTCTAAACATTAAATCATACATGATCAACCTGATTGCCTTTTACAATAAAATAACCAAGTCTACAGATGGAGGGAAATTATTGGAAATTATCTACTTTGACCAGTAAGGCTTTCGACATTGTTTCCCACAATATTCTTGAATCCAGATCAGGACATAATGGTCTGGATGGATGGATAACTAGATAGGTAAGTAACTGGTTGCACGTTCAGGCTCACAGTTTGATGGTTAATGGGTCACACTCTGCCTCAAGGTAGGTAACATGCAGCATAACACGAAGGTCTGCCCTGGATCATGTCTTGACATCATTATCAATGACCAGGAAGAGGCACTCTCATCTGTTTTGCAGATTACATCAAACTGAGGGGGGGAACATTTAGTACCATTCAAGGCAGGGCTGCCGTCCAGACGGACCTGGAGGAACAGGCCAACAGGAATCTCATGAAATTCAACAAAGAGACAAACAGGAAGTCCTGCACCTGGGAAAAAACAAGCCCTTGCAACAAAGTTTGGGCACTAATTGGCTGGAGAGCAGCTCTGCTGAAATGACCTGGGGGTCTTGGCTGGCAGCAGGAGGAGCATGAGTTGGCAGTGGCCCTGACAGTAAAGATGGCCAGTGCATCCTGGGCTGTATTGACAGGAGCATTCCTGGTAGATTATGCCCCTCTACGTGGCATTAGACCAAGTCTGGAATACTTCGTCTGGTTCTGGACCTACTGTATGGGAAAGACTGCAGCAAATTCAGCAGAGAAGCAGTGAGATGACAAGGAGGTACAGCTCTTGCCCTGTGAGGAAAGGCTGAGGGACTGGGACTTGTTCAATCTGGGGAAGACTTAGTTGCAGGGGAGCCTTCCCATACTAATGAGGAGTACATCAAGAAGACTGTTAGCTTTCTGAGGTCCCCTCCAACCTGAATTTTCCTATGACCTTATGAAACTCATGGTGTAGTTGCAACACTAGGACATGAGGTAGTTTTGTTTCATCTTACCTAGTGAATGGGCTGTTGCTTTTTCTCAGCCTCTTGTATCTACACCTTAGACACTGGACCAGAAAGCTCACATTTTTTGTCCTTTCTCTGGTTTTCTTTTGCATAAACCTTCATATACTGCTGCAGTAATAACAATTGTTTGGGTCTTTCCTTAAACAAACCTGCTGTCTTTACAAGCTGAATTACTTTCTCTGTGGAACCTTCACATAATCTATCTTTATAGCCTCTATTCTATTTCAGTAATTGCCCACAATCATACCTTTAGGTTTAGTTCCCAAGCTGTATCTGTTTGCTCCATTACCAAGTGTTCCTTTTTTTTCCCTACCTTCTAAACATACTGTTTTCCTTTCTGTGGGTCCTGGTAGTTGGAGTGCTACCACTATTTCTCATTAGTCACATGAGATTCCATGGAAACAGCCACAAGACATAAGCTAGCTCCAAACATTCAGTTATCACTACATGAAATAACACAGCAGCTGTGGAAGTACTAGTTCAGATTATCACTTATCCCAAGTCAGTTGCCTCATTTCTCAGCAAGATTACTGATTACTCAGTTGAAGTAAGGCACTGCATTGACTCGGCTGTAGCATATATAGTTATGGAACTAGCTCATATATAACTCACTTAAACGTCTCTGAATAGCACTATATTACCTGGAGGAGATATTACCTACATTTCTAAAACTAAACAGATTTTATTTAAAGGCAGAATAGTGGGCACTCATCTCAGAGCAAAGACTGCATCTCCACTGGGGCATCTGTTCCATCCAGCCCGGCGCTGGCTGATGCCTCCACCCAGACGGAGATGCTGAAGGGAGAGGCCACAGTGCAGATCTCAGACTGCAGACAGGGCCTGGACCTTTCTCCTGGCTCAGGGACAGGCAGCAGACCTGCCTGCCAAGGGTGTACCTGGGTGGAGGAGCTCCTGCAGCAGGTGGCTGAGCTGCAGGAGATGGTGAGAAGGCTGCACCACATCAGGGAGGCTGAGAAGGAACTAGGTAGCTGGATTCAAGCGCGATCCACAGCGGACCCACAGCCTGCAGCCAGCCAACAACTCCCCCACTGGCACATACAGAAGGGAGGGAGGGTCAATAATGCAGAAGAATGGCAGTTTGCAACAGCAAGGACCTACAGGGGGAAGAGACTTCCCCTGAAGCCT